>NC_056741.1:232808967-233001467 GCF_019279795.1 Protopterus annectens | reverse complement strand
TTCTGATAACTGACATTATCCAAATCTCCCAGAAAGAAAACGGACACTGCGTCATCCTATCACATGATAGAAGCGTCATGACGTTCGCAGCATTAGGCCTTTTAGTCTGAGGTAATAGCTAGATGTTTACAGTAGAAGTGGTATGCAGTAGGGTTGCCACCTTTTCAACTGGCGAAAGTGGGACATTTTTTGGTACAAAATTCAGATTTTACAGGCCGACACATACCCGTACCGTCAGTACAAAGGATAGAACTTAACTTTTTTGCCTAAATAAAAGCTTATTCTTGTTGCATTTTACTTGTTTATTCTGTTTCTTATAACATTTAGGTATTTTAGATACAGAATAACTGTTTTATGCAACTATTACATAAAATATAGGAAATAATTTTGTCCTAAAATCTCAGGACATTTGCCATTTTTACAATTTTTTGTCAGGACAGAACTGCCCAAAGAGGGACTGTCCCTCGCAAAGTAGGGCAGGTGGTAACCCTAATTTGCAGTCTGAAATATTAGTGCTGTACGACGGGAAGGAATGCATTGTACAAAAATACTTTTGATTGTCTTCATATTTCACATCCGACAAGATTGTTGTTCGTTTTTCTTAAACTTTGTGATTTTCTGCCAAATCACTGACGATTGAAGTCACTAAATAACGCTAGACAATTGAGTTTCATAATAGCTTTCAAAAAATGCATGCTAATACAAAACCTGTTATTCTGAAAATGTCTATGTTTAAAAGAGCAGTGCTTAAAATCTGTCCTTTGTTTTGGCCCATTGCCTGTGTATGTTTTCGTCTTTGTCCAAAATTCTTTTGATAAGAAGTAGTCCTGATGTTTGGTTATAATTTTACTATTAATGACCTATATAATCAATATATGTGGCCCCTCTCTTGCAACTGCTTGACGCTGACATGTCTTCCAACGTAAAAGAGTATTATGTGTTCAGCTCTAACAGTGTTCTGTTATCATAAACCCGCAGTGGTGGTGCTGCGGTAGCGTTGTCGCCTCACAGTAATACGCTGTAGTGTCCGGTTCGATTGTCCGCTAGAGCGTCTTCTGCCTGGAGACATGCATGAATGGGCGTACCTTCTTTGAAGGTTGTGTGTCAGGGCTGGTAACTCTGCACGTAAAAATCAACTACCAATCAATAGCGGACCGGAGTTCCGCTGTGGCGACCCCTAACCGGGAAAAGCCGAAAGACGCAAAAGTGTTCTGTTATCATACCTCTCAACCTCTAAGCGCAAGAAATATGGACAAAGCCTGACTTGATAGGGGAGACAAAGGCCCCAAAATAGGGACACATTTTAAATATTGCTCTTATAAACTTAGAATAATAGGATTTGCATTAACATACTTTTTTACGGTTTATGAATTCTGAAATGCATGCCATTATGTGGAGACTTTAATCATTAGATCATCCCAGTGACTTGTCAAAAAAAAATACAACTTTTATGAGGAATGGACCAAAAATATGAGGCAAAAATCTGGGCATTCTGTGAAAAATCTGTATAGTTGAGAGATATGTGTTAATAGATGTTACTTGCATGGATTAGGTTGGCACAAAATCTTTGTGCAGTAATTAGTCCATCCATTCGCAACCCCCTTTTCCCATTTTTGCATATGGGGGTCGGGGTGTCAGTTCAACGGTGACAATCATTTACAGCCAAGGTTCACACCGCCTGTCCCTGCAATGATTGTTCTTTCATACTACACACTCACACCTATGGCCAATTTTAAGTCCACCTACTGCATATCTTTGGAATGTGGGAGAAAACTAGAGCACCCAGAAGAAACCCATGCAAACACAGGAAAGACATGCAGACTCCACACACAAAGCACCTCAACTGAGAATCAAACAAGGGAACCTCTTGCTGTATTGGCAACAGTTTTAATGACATAGCCAGAATACATATAGCCTTTACTTTGTTACTGGCACTCCTCTTTCCTGCACCAGTCTTCATTAGCCTTGATATTTCACAACTGTCCAAACTTGAACAATGTTGTACTAAAAATACACAAATGTGCAGTACACTATAACAATAAATCACTCCACTGCCTACTACTCACAGAATTAAAGTGTTTATAACTATACCGTCACCTAAAATGAAAAAAACTGGTGTGGATGGCAACCTCAATAACTCCTCGGCTCGGACACAAAACAAATAAATGATTTATTACACAGAAACACAGAATAAATCTAGGTTAAGCGCTTTCATCTGACACATTTGCATACTTCTTCAGAACTTCTTCTGAAGAAGTCTGCAAGTGTCAGATGAAAGCGCTTAACCTGGATTTTTTGCATACCCTCTCAAACATATGAATGAAGCTATCAAAATTATCCCCCTCTTTAAACCGCGGAAGAAATTTACTGACCTGTTGTGCTTCTGAGGTCCATTTACTCCCTTCCCCATTACCTCCATGACTCTGGTGAAGAGTCAGCATCTCCTTCTCATGTTGCCTCTGCCTCTCCTTTTCCCCAGCCTCCAGGTGTAGCAGTTTCTCATTGTCCTCGCTCTCTAGACACTTCAGTGTCTCATTTGCTTCTATTTCCACACGCCTGGCCTCCAACTCAAGTCTGTTTAGTGCCACATGGATTTTTAAGTCCCCTGCAGAAAGGTTGAGCTGTCCATTCTCTGAGGGTATTATATCTCCAGTGCCAGTCTGATTGTTCTGGTTGCTGTTTTCTGATGGAGATGTAACCATGGCTGCAATCAGGTCTGCCTTAGTCAGGTTTCCATGCACCACTCCCCTAGCCTGGCACATCTCTGCCAGCTGGCTCCTTGTCAGCTTTCCATACTCCTTTTCACTTGTTGTCTGATGAAGGGGTTGGATCCCTGAAAGCGCTTACTATTTCAATAAATTATGTTGCTGTGGTACAGCTGCCTGGTGTTTCTTCTTTTGCTGGATACTACAGAATTTGTGCACTGGCTGTTTCATTAGTTGGAGAGAGATTTTTTGCTTTGAGAAACTACATTTACATTCTTACCAACTCCGAGATCACACTACAGTGGGGAAAAGGGAATATTCCCATTCTGCCTGGTAGTGTGACTGCCGAAGTCAATGTTCGAAGTTTCACTGCTTCAAACAAGTGGACTCAGTGAGGAGGGTTTCGAATTAGTGAAACTTCGAACATCTGCACGGATCCCATATATATATATATATATATATATATATATATATATATATATATACACAATTTATTTATTTATTTATTTTCACATTTCACATTTGTTGATTGGGTTAGTCCAACCGGGCTGAAACACCTTTTTCAGTGGAGGTTCGAGGAGAACAGCTCCAGAGTTATTCAAATATTACAGTAAACAATTTAGTATAAATAGTGTAATACAGTACAGTTAGATGAATGAAGCATGAACAGATACAAATTCAGACCACGTACACATAGTAAAGGTGAAATACATCAAAATCAGTGTAAAACACATCTATATGCAAAGAAGAAGGAAAACAATGTCCAACAGTGATTTAGTACCTATAGTATAGGTGAATTCATCAAAAATTTGTATATACAAGAATAGTCAGCAATGATGTTTTTCAGTGTAAAAACAAAAATATATACAAAGAAGTACTGCAATTACACAGTTATGACCTGCGTATGTTTTCATCTGTTGCTCCCATAACATAAGAAATATTTTAAATTATTTATCTTATCTGAGGGACATGCAGAAGGAGACATTGCATGTATCCAATGCAGGCAAGACTCTCATCCTAAGTGCAACCCTACCTTCACCCAAGGTGATGCATAAGTACAAAGAAAAGATAATTGCCCTCAATAATTGTTTAATTCGTTGTTGTTATCTTATGGGGCTTCAGCATGAGTCAGATTGTAAGATGATAGACAGATCAATTTTCTGTGGGCCAGTTAGCCTAGTACTAATCTATGAACCTATGAACCTAAATAAAATGGGACTTGTGGGAACAATACATGCAGAATAATGTTTTGTGGCGGAATGAGGTTTAAGGGAAGGCAGGAATTGAATTAGTTATGTAATGTTCGATTGACAATGATTGTATAGAAGATCATATGCAATGTATAATGTTTGAAACTGAAAATATGTCATATGGTTTTATTTGTTTTCTATAAATCTATGATTGCCTATGCCATAAGTGGTAATTCAATAAAGATGTTTTTTTTGTGTTAATATGTCCAAAGATTCCTTTGGACAAGGGTGAAAACATTCTAGGCCTTGTCATTGCCAACATAAACCTCACATGTACTACTCTTATAGTATCTCCATTCCTGGTTAAATCTGACTGCACACTAGTGACTTTCTCCTTTAATGTCTCAAACACCACCTCTTCCTCTGAACAATTCTGAGTTTACGGACTTCAGACTGACAAACTTACTCAAAGTCTGTGATGAGCTTCCAAAATGTACTTGTAATATCACCAGTCAACATGCAGCCTCATCTGTTACTTATGCAATGGAGTTCTACTTTCTCAATAAAGTGTGTATAAATCTGTCAGTAGCTTCTCTAACCATGGGAAGTAAAAAACAAAAACAAAAAAAACACTGATGACCCACTACTATAAATGAGCCTCAGTAGCTTAACAGGCAGCACTCTTGACTTTTATATAGAAAGCTATGGGTTCTATTCCCACACCAGATAGCTGGATTAATTTTCCAAACACTCCTGAGTGTGTCATCCTTCAGATGAGATGTCAAATCGAGGTCCCATCAGTCTGAATTGGTGGTAACTCAGGTGGATGTAAAAAATTCCATGGCACTTATTGAAAATAGTAGAAGGATGTCCCCATTGTCCTGGTTGAATTCCCCCTAGTACTATAAATACCACCTTGGATGTCCCCTGAAAAGAGGCTACTAGTCTAGTGAGAATAGCTTTCAACAAATCAGGGCCAAATCTCAAATGAATCAGGGACAAATCTAGAAATAGTGAAGGACACTTTTAAAATATAAGTAATATTAACCTGAAACAATGGCAGAATAAAGTACATGTGAATTAATATGCAGTTTCTGAAGTAAAAGAATTATATAACTCTATTTATTGTCTTTATTTATTAAGTGCAGTGTACTACCTTTTCTCTAAAGGTCACCAGTTTTAAGAGGGATTGAGAGGGACAGAGCTCAGAACAGGGAGAGTGCAGAAGAATGCTTGTGGGACTAACTCGGTCAACAAAGTGTAAAGAACTATATAAATAAAGTTATATAAAGGGAGGGAAAAATCTGAATTCCTATAGCAAATCTAAATCTATCAACATCAAACATTCTACAAAAAAAAATCAACTAAAAACTACCATTAGGATGATCAAAGCCAAGCATGAATTGAAATCAGTATCTAAAACTGAGGAATAACACCTTCTTTAATTACATCAGAAAATTAAAAAAATAACAGCCAGCAGTTTTAAACCTATCAGCCTAACTATTTCTAATCTGTAAGGCCATGGAATGCACTGTGTCTGACTTCTTATACTACAATATCAAAAACATCATAAAGTCAAATCCTCAGCAATTTGGTTTCATAAAAGGGAGGTTGTGTCTACTTAATTTACTAAACTTCTTTGAGAAGATTACAGAGGCAGTAGATAGTGATCTTTTCTTCCACAGAGTCTACCTAGATCTAACCAAGGCATTGGACAACATCCACCATATTGGTACTGTACATAAGCTAATAGACTCAAACATAGACCTTTATGTGGTAACATGGGCAGCAGTCTGCCTAAAAGATGGACCTCACATAGTTAAAGTGGCATCAGTAGTCTCTGTGACATCCTTCTAAGTTGGGAACTGCTGATTGAGAGCTCAGTGTCTGTTATTCAAAAAGTGTATTAATTCTGGTTTAAGCACTTGGGCTTCAAGCCAGTTATTTTGCATTAAGAGGGTTCGTGGTCTGCACTCTTGTGGGAGGAGAGGCTGGACTCTGCCCTTCTGAGCTGGGAATTTCGGGTTAAAGGCTTATAGTGCCTGCATATTTGAACTGCTTCTTACTGAAATTGGTACACCTTGTTTGCTGTAGCATAGACTAGATCCAAGCCTGCTGAATCTAGCTTTGTTTGTATAACTTGAGCACTAATCCAGGCATTCTTTAAAGTATTCAATTGTATTTATTACTGCTTGGTAGTAACTTGATTAAAGTGTAGCAATCATTCTAAGTCTTTTGGATTAAGCACTTGGGCTTCAGACCAGTTGTTTTACATTAGGAAGGTTTGTGGCCTGCACTGTGGTGGCAGGATAGGTAGCTTACATCATTCTAAGTTGGGAACTGCTGATTGAGGGCTCAGTGTCTGTTATTCTAAAAGTGTATTAGTTCTGGTTTAAGCACTTGGGCTTCAGGCCAGTTATTTTACATTAAGAAGGTTCGTGGTCTGCACTCTTGTGGGAGGAGAGGCTGGACTCCTCTGCCCTTCTGAGCTGGGAATTTCTAGTTAAAGGCTTATAGTGCCTGCATATTTGAACTGTTTCTTACTGAAATTGGTGCACCTTGTTTGCTGTAGCATAGACTAGATCCAGGCCTGCTGAATCTAGCTTTGTTTGTATGCTTGTTGTTTGTTTGCTTGTTATTTCCCTGAAACGCTGATTTCACCTAAAACGCGGCTTTTCAGCGCTTCTGTGGATCCCTAGTGAAATCTGCATTGCTTACTGTACTTATTTCCTTGTTTCACTTGAAAGAAAGTTACTGTTTGTCGTTTTTGCATTTAAGTTACCTGTAACACATTGCATTTAAGTTACCTGGCACTTGCTCACTAAGTCAGCACTAAAAAATTAAAAGCACTACACCCTCACAAACTCCCCTTGAGTACCTTGTTCCCCACTGGCCCTTTTTTTCAATTATAAAGGAATTCCCAATACTATTCTAGCATGTCCAAAGGTCAGTTGTCAATCTCCTCTCCGGTCCAGCTGGTGAATCTGGGAATCTTGAGGCAATGTTACAACTGCATCAGGTACAAAGACAACCCTCTCCTCCTCCCAACAAATTCCAACACATGTGACAGATGCAACCATATAGCTAAACTGGAGGCTAAGCTCTCTCAACTCAGTACTGGTGTAACCAGTCAGGAGGAGAAGGAAACCACACTCACTACAATTCCAGTCTCACATAGACCTACCACGACAGCAAACCAAACACATAAACACACAAAAACATACTCGGAGGCTCTAAATAAAAATCTGCCTAAGCAGCAGAGACCTCCAAAGCAGACACCCAAGCAACCGCTACCCCAAAACAAAACACGTGCAACACACAGCTCACAAAGCCAGTGTGCCGAACAGTCACAGCCCTTAAGGCTACACAACACACCTGATACACTTGTAATAGGTGACTCTATCATCAGGCACACTGACGTCCCGCTCACCAGGCTGAACAAGGAGAAGGTCACTGTGAGCTGCCTGTCGGGCATGCTGAGGGTGTATGTTGTTGACCAAAGGATCTGGGTACGGTTCCTGACCCCCTTACTCCATAGTAAAGCTGTAACTGTATTGTCAAAAATGTCTGACGTTGCATGTTTGATTATACTTCTGTTAAAAAGCATTTGTTAAAATTGTTTAAGCTAACACCTGAAACATATAGGAAAAAGTTTCATGAGCATAGACGCAAGGCAGATGAAAGTGTGTGTGAATATGCTGCTGAACTGAGCACTTATTTCCATAGGTGGGTGAGTGGATGTCAGGTCACCAGTTTTGAAGGGTTGGCAGACCGTTTGGTGAGGGAACAAGCTCTTAGCTCTTTGCCTAAGGACATGAGGATCTGGTTAGTTGATAGACAATGTGCTACTTCAGATGAGTTGGGGAAGAAGGGAGACCTATACCTAGCAAGCAGGGCAGCCCTGCACAGGAAAGGGACCCCCAGTACTGCTCATGGGTCTAAAGGAACCCATGGTAGGCAGCACAGACTGCCCCAACAGAATCTGCCAGTAGCAGGAGAAGCCACTAGTCCAGGTACATGTCCAGGACCTAGGGTTAAATGTTTTGAACGCAACCAGTGGGACCATGTGGCATACAGATGTCCACAGATGCAAGGTGGGGAACAAAAGATGAGGGAGCCACTAAGTGGGAAAGACAAAATGCTAATAGTAGGTTGCCTTGAGATAACAAGGGTACCGAACTACCATCCTGCAAATGTCCTGATAGGGAAGGATTTGGATGAGGCAGTACCATATGCTTATGCAGTTATACGCAGTCAGGCTAAGGGACATGCATGTAGTTCTGGTAGCCTGGGGGAGACCCAGACAGACTGCATACTTGCAGCCAAGACTGTTGAGGTGGTTACTTTAGGGAGTTAGCTACTCTGTAGCAGTGAGACTGAATGTGAGCCACAGCTGCTTGTGGGTACTGATGGTCCCTTGGACCGAGGGACTGCAAAGGTAGAGGTGAGTAGTAGTACCCAGGCTGACAGTGAAGCACCACTGTCAGAGAATGCCAGACCTCCTGTGGAAGGGGAGCTGGGAAGGGTTAGAAGGAGAGAGGTGAGACAGGCTCAGCTCTCAGACCCAACATTGCAAGGCCTGAGGCAGGTAGCTAGGGAGGCACCTGATTCTCAAGGAAAGGGGGAATCTATATACTGGGACAAAGGGTTACTATACAGAGAGTGGACCCCTGAGGGAGGGCTAGAAGGTGAGAGAGTACCGCATTTGGTAGTGCCTAGAGCCTACCATCTGGCGCTTCTAGCCATAGCCCATGATATTCCCTTTACAGGTCATATGGGCATAAAACGTACAAAGAGACATATTATGCAGAACTTCTATTAGCCTGGAATTTCCAGAGATGTAACAGGGTACTGCAGGACCTGTGATCAGTGCTAAAAGGTAGGCAAGGCAGGAGACAAGGTGAGAGCTCCTTTGATGCCTTTGCCTGTGATTGAGGAGCCATTTCAGAGGGTAGCTATGGATATTGTGGGTCCTCTGAGTACCCCAAGTTTCACAGGGAAAAAGTATATCCTAGTGGTAGTGGACTATGCTACACGATACCCTGAGGCAGTGGCTTTGTCCTCTATTGAGGCAGAGAAGGCAAATTCTTTGTTAGAGATTTTTAGCAGGGTAGGTTTCCCAAAAAAAATACTGACTGACAGAGGTGCCAATTTCATGTCAGACCTGCTGGCTTCTCTGTGGAAGTCCTGTGGGGTAAAGCACATGAAGACCACCCCCTACCATCCCCAGACTAATGGTCTTGTTGAGAGGTTAAACTCTACAATCAAGTCCATGCTACGGGCATTTGCAGATCAGTTTAAGAGGGAGTGGGACAAATATTTACCGCATCTGTTGTTTGCTTAAAGATGGGTTCCCCAGGAATCCACAGGTTTTTCACCCTTTGAGTTGCTGTATGGGCATAGGGTGAGGGGACCTCTAGATTTAATTTGAGATGAGTGGGAGGGTGAGTGTGAATCCCACAAGGAGTCTGTTGTGGCATATGTCCTAAACCTCAGAACAAGGCTCAGGGAACTCATGGGCTTGGCCCAGGAGAACCGGGCAGAAGCCCAACAACAGAAAAAGGTGTGGTATGACAGTAATGCTCGAGCTAGAGATTATGCTGTGAGGCAGCAGGTAATGGTTCTCATTCCTGTCAGACACAACAAGCTGCAAGCAGCTTGGGAATGACCCTACAAGGTGATAAGAAAAGTAAGTGATGTTAACTACATGGTGGAACTGCTAGGCAGAAGGCAGGGGCACATATTGTACCATGTTATGATGAAACTTTACCATGATAGGGAGGCCCTTGTCCTGAGCATTTGCAGTAGATTGCAGGAGGAGTCTGAGGGAGATCTGGGGACTGATCTTTTCAGTGAGGCTCAGGCTGACACCTCAGTGGAAGGGGTAAAAATGTCCCAGCAGCTGTCTCCTACCCAGGTTCGAGAAATGCGAGCAGTGTTGCAGGAATTTGGGGACATGTTCACTGGGAAACCAGGGAGCACCCACCTGGGGCAGCACCAGGTGTCTACAGGACCCCAAAGGCCTATTAGGCAGGCCCCTTGTAAAGTGCCTGAGAGAGTCAAACAGACTCTGAGGGAAGAGGTACAGGAGATGTTGGAACTAGGGGTGATTCAGGAGTCCATCAGTCCCTGGGCCTCCCCAGTGGTATTGGTGCCAAAGAAGGATGGCAGCACCACATTCGTGTGGATTCCAGGAAATTAAATAGTCACACAGAGGCAGATGCTTACCCCATGCCTAGGACAGATGAGGCCCTAGATCAGCTGGGTGGGACTAAGTACCTTACAACCATTGATCTTACCAGGGGTTACTGGCAGGTGCCCTTGACTCCCAGTGCTAGAGAGAAGTCAGCCTTTGTGACTCCTTTTGGCTTGTATGAGTTCACAACGATGCCCTTTGGGATGAAGAATGCCCCAGTGACTTTCCAGAGGCCGGTAGATTGTATCCTAGCAGGAGCAGAAGGGTTTGCCCTTGCTTACCTAGATGATATTGCCATCCACAGCCATTCCTGGCCAGAGCACCTTCAGCATGTCAGGGAGGTGCTGGGCAGACTACAGAGGGCAAGGTTGACCATTAAGCCAAGCAAATGTCAGGTGGGTATGGCAGGGGTCTCCTACCTATGACATAGAGTGGGGAGTACTAAGATAAGGCCAGAACCTGCCAAAGTGCAAGCCATTCATGCATGGCCTGCACTTGTTACTAAAAAGCAGGTGAGGGCATTTTTAGGGACAGCAGGGTACTACAGAAAGTTTGTCCCCAGTTATAGTACCATAGCTGCTCCCCTCACAGACCTAATAAGGAAGAACAGGCCAGATAAGGTAGTGTGGACCCCAGCATGTGAGCAGGCTTTCCAGAAGTTTAAAAAAGCTCTGGGAGGACTCCCTGTGTTAGCCAGTCCAGATTACAGCAAAGAATTTGTTGTGCAGGTGGATGCTTCAAACCATGGTGTGGGCGTTGTACTTAGCCAGATTTCGTCAGAGGGAGAAGAGCACCCAGTGGTTTATCTCAGTCATAGGCTCCAACCCAGGGAGGAATGCTATGCAGCTGTAGAAAAGAAATGTCTAGCCATAGTGTGGGCACTGCAGAAACTTTAGTCTTATCTGTATGGAAGGAAATTTAGTGTTATGACAGATCACAACTCCCTAACATGGTTAAACAGAGCCAGTCAGCAAAAGGCCAAGTTGCTAAGATGGAGCCTGGGGTTGCAAGCATATGATATGTCAGTGCAGTGCCGCAGTGGGATTAGCAATGCCAATGCAGATGGGCTCTCAAGACAGGGGAATCAGCATTTCTCAAGGGTCACTTGAAAAACTAGCTTGAGTTCTCCGGGGTGGGGATGTGAAGGCTGCCAGCCTAGCCAGATAGAATTTTATAGATAATTCTCTCATTTGTAAATATTAATGTAAGGTACAGGCTTGTTGTCTTAAATGGAAAAAAACTGCTGTTAGATGTGGAACTGCAAAAAAAGTCACAACAGTCCTCTCTACTGACCAAGTAAAATCATGTTGTGACCCTTTGATCTAAAGTTGGCTCCAGACAGTCTATGTGAAGACATTTTTTCTGTTGTTTTAACCAAGAGTTAAATTGCTAGATTTAAACATGCAAATGTATTTTATTGCTCTGCTTCCTAACCAGCTGCAATATAACAAAAATAGATTTTAAGAATGAAAATGTAGTTTCTGTTAGCCTGGGAACCCAGGGAAGTGTATAGAATGATGTAATGGGAACCAGGAATGTGATTTTAAAAACAGAGAATCAGAGGGCATAAAACATTTTTGTCTTGACCATCCAACTCATCAGTACTGCCTGTGTTCTATACCCAAGTTATTTTAGAAGTGTGTTTTCTCTTAGAAATAGCTAGAAACTAGAAAGATTAGACTAAGTGTTTTTTCCTGTGATGTCAGAACTGTGCTACTGAATTATTTTACATATTTCTCTGTGATCTCTGAACTCTTGACTAGCACTGTGTAGTAAAAAGCATTGTTTTGTGTTTTTAATCGTTTATTATTAAATATTTTAAAACCTTTCAACTGTGGCTGTTTTGTTTAGAGATACTTTAAGCTCTTAAGAGTACTTGCATGCCTTTGGTAAAATTGTACAAAGCCCCTCTAATAGCTTTAGCCCTGGGCTATACTACCAATTTGATAATAATATTGCACAGTAATAATTGGACACCTTTTTAAGGCCCTTTGGGTAGCTGATGTATATTAGCTGGGTGGTGGCAGTTGGGTGGGGCACAGCTGGAGAATCTGTGCCAGCCTTCCCCAGAAGTGTCTGTGTGGTTGTATAAACTCTTATCTCAAATTGTGTGTGTGTGTCAGCTACATGGGCAGGGACACGAAGCACTGGTTGGACGGAGAGGGTGCTGGAGATTTTAGCTTGCTCAGCTGGCTGAGATCTGGACCCTATAGCTGTGCCAGTGGGGAGTCTTATTGGGGACCTGGAGAGCAAGGGAGCAACCAGTCCTGGACTGACTGTGATCTCTGTGTGCTCTTAAGGGAAATTGCACTTTACTGTGTGTATTTGTTATCTTTTCCTCCTATATGAGACAGCCTCACTGGTGTTAGTGGTGAGGACTGAGGCATCCTAGGTCAAACATTATATTTTTTGTTCTTTCTTTGGAATTTACTATTCCCAGATGTGATGTATGTATTATCTCAAGCATTTGTTTCCCAGTTGTTTAGGAGCTATTATTTTGTCAGCTTTTACCATTACCACTGATTTCTTCCTTGAAGGAAAAATAAGATTAATGTATTTCCTTTCTAATGATTTTTTTATAAGGCTATACCACCTTTCCAGTAATTGTATCACTAGCTCTGTGTCAGTACACCTCTGAAATTATTTATATATTTTTTCATTGATAATTGCATTACCCAAAAATCTTTGGTTCTCCTTTTATCCGTTTTCCCTGCTTCTTTGGCCCCAGTCTTTTAAATCACACTTCTTTAGATTAAGTAGCATTCACTGTAGTCATGGAAGTGCCATGTACAAATACTTTCTGAATATACTTTAGGTGTGATGGTTTTGAATTATAGAACACTTCCCCCTAGGGGTCTCAATTTGGAAATTAACTTAAATGTAATCAAATTTAATTAAATCACTTAAACGTAGGTATTAATGGGCTTAACCTGTCTTTATGCATTTATATGTTTTTTTCATGTATTAGCATGTGTACATGCATTTTATATATATATGTTTTATTTTATATATGTGTATACTTTGCACAAGAAAAATATGTTTCATATTTGGTGTGTAAAAATGTTTTTAATGTTTTTTCACGCATGGAAATGTGCACTTTAAGAGTTCAATTGGTGTCAGTGATGGAGCAGATAGTGGGAGTTCATTTTGTATAAACTGAATGAAATTTTGATTTGTTCTACCCATTGAAGGTAAATGGCTGAGTTACCAGATTGTTGATCATTTATTGTTGGAATAAACTGTGAATCTCTACTGCTCAGTGTGTTGTTTTTTTCACTTTTCTAGATTTGGTTTTTGGTATATTTATGAAATACTTTAGGTGTGTCTGTTTTGCCAACAAATTCAACTTCGAGCTGTGGATTTTCATTTGGCTATTAGATTCTATTTCCACTTGACTCTGTTTAACATAGACATGTTTGTGGAATTTTGCACTACTGCTAACAGTTCCATTTTGACCTGAGCTTATATATTTTGTGTATGTGTAAATGCTGTTGAGACCCAGTCAATGGCCTGGTTTCATGTAGGATAAATAACAGCTACTGTATCATTCTAACTGAAGTTTCTAGCAACAGCACTGGCTAATTCACAATATACTATTTTAACAGTAAAGCATCTGTGATTACTTTTTTTTAGCATTTTTCAAACTTTTACACTGGTCATAGCTCCATTCCAAGGCTACATCTTGCTCTAACAGTTTTCTTAGAGGAATGATCATCTTGTATATCTTAAACTTTGCAAGGTACGGCATCATTCTTAGAAACATCTACCATGCCTATTTGTCTTTTGCCCTTGGTATTTTCACTGTTGTATACATTTTTCTTAGGAAGAGGTTTCAGACCTCTGATATTAAAATATGTGTCTTGCATTTCAGTTGTGTCACTAATTTTACATTTGATCTTATTTAGTTTGAAATTGTGCTGTCTTAATCTGGTCAGCAGTTGCAACACTGTCTTATTATGCTGCCCTTCTGTTTGACCACATATTATCAGTAGTTTTGTTTACAAACCTTTGAAGTTTGCAATTTATTAGACTACTTTTGGCACACCTGTGATGCTGGCAAAATGCTAAATAAAAGGTTAAGGAATCTGGGTCTTCTCGATAAAATATTAGATATACCCAAGTTGTCACTTTTACGTTTGTATGGCAGAAACACTGGAATGCATCTAGTAAAGGGTAAAACTTAACAACTGGTATTCCTGAGACTGTTTATTCCAGAGTAATCATTGGGTGATATCATATCTTTATTTGAGACACTAATCATAGTAGTTGTCCATTCTGCTGGCTCCCGCCACTTCTTAGTGACACCCAGGTTGCCCATCTTCTTCAATTTCTGTTCTGCTTTACTTATGAGAGCAATGGGTACTTTTGTAGAAACCTGAATTACTGACACAGTGTCAGGTTTTATTTCTGTGCAATATTCTCCTAGCTAGCGATCAAACTAGCCATACAGGATATATTTACTGTGACTTTCCCTGGTACCTGAAATATCTCTATAACTCTTTGCTTTTTGATATATAGTTTTTGTTTTTACATTGTGAAGTCTTTTTGCCATTACTATCTTCTCACAACTCACATCACCCAAAATATTAGAATTTACCTTTTTAAGTACAATTATTCAAAAAAGAAGACTGAACGTTTTTATTTTTATACTGATGTTTTAGTGGTTTCTGATATAATAGTGCTACCCAGTGGCTAGAATAAGTGAACTCATCAGCACCTATGTGGTGTGGAATATCACATCTTTAGCAGGCTATGTACATCCTTGTATTCCAGAGCATTTTCTGAAAAATAAACTTAAATGGCATAAGATAAACAAATGTAAATATGTTTTGAACAATTAAAGCTATTTAAAGTGTACAAATTGCAATATCAGTAAGACATAGTCTATATAGTAAAAATATTCAGTTTATTCATAGTCTTTTCATAAATATTATACTACAATTATAATGCACTAAAATAATACTGACTTCTCTAATCTGTGTACTTAGGTAGGGGTTCTAATCTCATTGCAGTCATCTGGAAGGTGTATGTGTGCATCTATCTACACAGAAGAATATAAGTGTGTATCCTGCAATTACTACTCCAATCCTAATCAATTGCCAATGTTTGGGTAGTGGGTTTGGCATAATGGCTTAAGTTGTCACCTCACAAACACAACGTACAGGGTTTGGTCCTGATCTGAGGTTACTGGCAAGGCTTAAAATGGTCATTTATGGCAATTAGCCTACTATTCACTTATGACCCTTGTGACACTGCTAGCCCAGCTATCTGGAATTTTGTAAATAATCATATGTCAGTTGTGAATATTAATGTGATTCATATGCTTGTCTTACAAATGTAAGAGAACTATATATTAT
The DNA here is from genome assembly GCF_019279795.1 of Protopterus annectens. NCBI lineage: Eukaryota > Metazoa > Chordata > Ceratodontiformes > Protopteridae > Protopterus > Protopterus annectens. The sequence goes on along the minus strand of NC_056741.1, from coordinate 232,986,019 downwards.
GTGTATATTAAACTACTGATGGAGAAGAGTGTGTTGAACTGTATATTATGTACTGAACTTCAAGAATGTAACCACCATGTACCCTACTGGAAAAGAACAGAGATGTGTATGAACTATATACCCGTGCAAATGTATGTTTTGATAGTAGAGGCTGGAACATACAGAGTTAGCTTATAAAACTTTAAGAAAATAAGTTGAAATTAAGTGCTTTATGATGTGCTATAAAAACATTAGTTAATGCAACAAGAAGACAGGATGTCTGGAGCTAGAAGTTTCTTTCTATTGTCTTGGAGAGAAATAATTTCTAGGTTTAAAATGTAAAAGTGTTTAACTGTTTTACAATTTCCAGTTCTAGACAAACTTCTGAGAGATATGTACTTCTCACACAGAGATTCTAAAAATGTTTAGTTTTTGTTAGCCTGGGAACTGAAGGCAGATGACAAAGAGTGATGTCATCTAGCTAACCCGGCAGTAATATTTTGATATTAATTTGGGAACTCTCTCAGAGACTGTGCATTTTGTATCTTGTCTTGGACCTAGAAACATTCATTCAGCTCTTCTGCCTGCATTTTACTCTGTAAGTAAGATTTAGGCATAGTGTATTTTAGATATAGATAGGAATATAGTAAAGATTAGTTTAGATGTTTTCTGTATTTATTTGAAACTGTCCTGCAAAGTTGTTTTAAATTATTTCCTGTGATTCTGAACTCTGTAGTTACTGTGTTGATTGAGTATTGTCTTGTTCTTTTATTATTTATTATTAAATATATTTAAACCTTTAATTGTGGCTTGTTTGTTTAGAGATATTTAAGCTCTTAGTGTACTTGCATATGTATTTGGTGACACTGTACAGGCCACTCTTAAATAGCCTTGAAAGTCTTGGTCACCCTTACCATTTGGATAATAGTAACATTACACAGTAAGATTGGTCACCCTTTGGGAAGGACCTTAAAGTAGTTGATAAGAGCTGGCTGGTGGCAGTGCTAACTACCTTATAGCCTGGGCAGAAGGGGGCATAGCTAGTAAACCTGTGCCAGCCTTCACCAGAAATGTCTGTGGGTTTGTATATAAGTCAAATCTCAAAGAATGTGTGTGTCAGTTACTTGGGCAGGGACATGAAGCACTGGTTGGACTGAGAGGATGCAGGAGGTCTTAGCTTGGCCACTTGGCTGAGATTGTAACTCTATAGCTGTGCCAATGGGGAGTCTTATTGGGGATCTGGAGAAAGAGGGAGAAACCAGCCCCAGACTGACTGTGATCTCTGTGTGCTAAGGTAAATTGTACTTTACTGTGTGTTTACTTGTCAGCCTCCCAATGTGTACATCCTTCACTGGTGCTAGTGGTGAGAATTGAGGCTCCTTTATTACTGGGCCAGTGCAGGGGTGTCACAACCCTAAATACATTTACTTTCATTGTGTTGGGGGTTGGCATAGTGGTTACAGGATTTACCTCACAGACAACAGGTACAGGGTTTGATTCTCGGTAAGAGAAATGTGATAAGCTTAAACCATATCATGATGGTGCTACCTAATGCTACAAGCCTAAAACAACACACTGCTGCACCTTGAGGCTCTCCTGCATTTGGAGCATGTCCACATATGTGTTGCCTTAATAATCTTTGGCATAATGGTTAAGGTCTGTACCTCTCAAACACAATGTACAGAGTATAATTCATAGGATTGGGATAGCTTAATGGTCAAGGTGTTTACAGACACAAAGTGCAGCATTTCACCCCAGGAGTGGCATCTATGTCCCTCATGGACAAGGGTAGTTGGTGCTGATTTGTAAAGTACACCCATCTAACCAAGGACAATTGTGGCACCCCAGGATTTACATGGCTAGGCTTATAAAGGCTCTAGGGCCACAGGCCTAGTAACCTCCTATGATGCTATGAACCTATAAACCCAGAACTGCATTTTTTGCTAAACTTTCACAAACAAATTTTCATATCTTGAAAACTGTACAATCTAGACACATGTTGTAAGAATACTTTTGTTAACCAGCCATAAACTTTCAAATAACAGCAAGAAATTCCTCTCTAAGTTTATGTTTACTGAGGTATTTACAGAAATATGAAAACATGTGCTTTGTTATATAATCAGCAATATAAATAACATTGAATATCTCTCAAGATTTGCAATTTACAGTGCAAATATTAATGATAGTTTTCTTCACCAGCATCTAAGATTTCACATGATGCATTGCAGTAGTTTGTATATCACTTGTTTTTTGAAGTATTAAGTACATATGGAAATATTACTTATTTTCATAATTACTAACAAACTAGTAGCACTATCTGCAGTTTAATGAGATATAAATGGACAATGACAATGATTTGTTTCTGTCTCATGCCATGGCATTTCACACCATACCTCCCAATAGCATGTAGGTCTCTCAGTTACAAAAATATGAAAATAAATATCAAAATATGAAACAGTGGAAACCAGTGATTCATTTTTCTACTGTAGGACATCCTAAATTAATAATCTTAGTGTCATTTTACTAACTACTCCTTGCCCTTTCCAATGATACCTGTTATTAGCATGGAAGTTACTTAGATAAAGACACCAAACTCAAAATAAGGTCTGGACATCATAAGGCATTATGGGTGTTAACCGGAAGAAAGCAAAAAAGGGAGTTATAGGCTTGAATGAGTTAACAGTGTGCTCATGGCTTTCATCAGTGCCAAACAGTCCCAAGGCTTTAAAATTATTTTGTGGTAAGATGTTACATCCTGCATCAGTATCTAATTTAAATCCTCCATTCTGTCCATTAAAGAACAATACCCTAAATGCCACATTTCCTTTCCCCAGAGTGCATTTCCAGCCATTAAGGACAATCCTCAAACATTTAAATAATGTAAAAAAAAAAGATTTAGCAGTTTTTTTCCCACGTGGTGGCTTGTCTTTCCTAATCAGCTTTTCGGTGTATACCATGCCTGGACTAAATTAAATCTCATGATACTTTGATTAAAATTACTTTTCCTTGCTGTTCCTTTACATTGCCTGCCATATCTGAATGCCTTTTGCTAAGGAAAACAAACAAAACAAGATATGTGTAGTGTTTTTTTGTTATTTCACACACACTAAGGTCATAAAGAAATTATGCACAAAATTGACAACTCCTTGACTCACTGCTGTTGTATAAAGCTGCATTTTCCCCTTTACTGGTAGTGTAAACATGGTAAACCTTTTATAGTTTGCAGGTGAATAAACCTGATAACCACTTAATTAGCTGTGTTTTGCAAGCCAAGAAATATGACACTCTGGCAGACCCAGGGAAAGACGACAGGACCTGAAACTCAAAATATTCCTGTTTAAAAAAGGCTAAATAATCTGAGTTATTTCTTTATACTTTTGCAAGAACTAGTCATCGATGGCGTAACACATACATAGGAAACACATATAAAAATGTTGGGTCTATATTAGAACATCGAAGTTTCAAAACTTCGAATGTTCTAATATCGACCCCTATTCAGCGAAAGCTGAAAACATTGAACGTACAGAACAGCAAATTTTTTCCTAGGGAAAAAAAATTGCTGTTCTAAAACACATACACACAACACAAGCACACCAAACAAACAGCAATCCACACACATACACCTAAAATCTTACACCTAACCCTACACTAAACTATACACACACCACTATCTATCCACTTACCTTAACCCAAACCTTAACCCTAAGGTCCATCACTATCGCACACTCACCTCACCTGCGCTCTAACCCTAACTCACCTACCCCACCCTAACCCTCGCGTCCACACAATCACACACTTACCTGACCCGCGCCCTAACCCTAACCCTAACTCACCTAACCCGCCCTAACCCTCAAGTCCACACAATTGCACACATACCTAACCCGCGCCCTAACCCTAACTAACCTAACCCACACTCAATCACACACTTACCTGAACCCGACCCGTAACTTTCCACCACAGCACTTAAAATACCGAAGCAACAGAAACGGACAACCAAATTCTTTCCCTAGGAAAAAATTTGGTTTTCTGTTGCTTCGATATTTTCAGCTTTCGCTGAATGGGGTCGATATTATAACATTCGAAGTTTTGAAACTTTGATGTTCTAATTTAGACTCATAAAAGTCTGTAATCATAAACAAAAATGTCCAAAGCACAACACAGAGAGTATAGCTCACTTTGTTAAAAATGTAAGCATTTTAATTAAATGAATGTGCCAATAACGTCTTCAGACATTTTAGGCATGTCAAACCACAACTTTTAATAAAAACTCAAATCATGCAGCATAAAATCAACCAGCTGGCCTTCAATATTGCACTGCTGTCATTCTTAAAAAAATAGCCAGGTTACCAACATTATTCAAACCAAGTTTCCTTAAGACATTAATTTCAATTTCCACAATAATTCATGTCTTTGTAATAATGCATTGTCAGTTCCCCTAACATCATTAAAAAACTTTCTGTAACAGAAAAATTAAATAAAAAATGTTTTGAATCCAGACCATTATGTGTTACGTTTAAATGGGTCAATATTAGAATGACGAAACCTCACTTATGCAAATCACAAAAGGCCGACACATAAATAGCGAACCACATGAATACCGAACGTCCTTAAGTGCGAAATTCAAAATACCGAATCACCATAGTTGTCCACACCATGTTTAGTGAGGTAAAAAGTCAGTAGAAGATTCCCTTATCCAGTATAGCTCCCTAACGTAAATGTGCAATAGTTACTGACCTTAGGGTTAGGGTGCCGGTTAAGGTAAGTGCATATATAGTAATACATTCATATTTATTTTGTTTGGGTAGGCAGTACGTAGCGGGCAGTGGAGTTGGCCAACTATGGCAATTCAACATTTTGAATTTCGCACTTAAGGATGTTCGGTGTTCTTGCGGTTTGCTGTGTATGCGTTGGCCTTTCGGGATTCATGTAAGTGAGGTTTCGGCATTCTAATATAGACCCGTTTAAGTGAAGTATTTTGTCACCTGTACATCTAATAATATGAACATGTTCTGAGACCCTGTCTTTTAATTTATTTACTATATAAAATTCTCATGGGACATACATAGGGCATAGTACACCACATTGTTGGTCTCACAGGTATATCTACCCTGAAAACCAAGAATTATTCTAGTGTATTTATTAATCATATAAGAACTATTAGCCATAAAACAGCATTGTTTACACCCAAAATAGAAGAATTTATCATGTTACTTGTTGCTGTGATATTTTTATTATCTTCAAAAAATATCTTTTAATATATTTGACTTTTTGTGTATAGATCTTAGTTTTTTTCATATAACCTTACTTAAAATGTGGTACACCCTCAGTACATTCCCATTTTTCCTGTTAACATTTTTAATACCTCTACTGTCAGTTGCAATAGTAACAGGCACAATGACCTCACAGGGTCTTTCTTTGCTATCATTATATTTAACTTCCAAATCATGCTTCTTACATTTGGAAGAAAAACACTAAGAAGAGTTTTTTTTTTTTTTTTTCAATAAAAGCATCTGGATATTGCCTAGCCCTAAAAAGGTGTAATTTCCAAGCATTTATCTAAAAAATATTTCATCATCAGTAGTCATTTTAGATGCATGAATAAAGTGGCTTTTAACTATACCACTTTTGATATATTTTGGATAAGTACTCAATGAGTATAAATACTTATTACCACTGGTGGGCTTCCAAATTTTTTTTTTGTAAGCTGGGTGCTAAAATCTCTTTTGTATTCTCTAGGTTCATAGGTAGGTACAAGGCTATCGGCCCAAGGGCCTACTTAAGCCTAGCCAGCAAGGTTCCATAGCTTATGCCACCCAAGAAAGTTATTTTCCTATACCACTGTCCAGCAGAGACACAGAAGTGATCCCCAGGGTGTATTTCCTATTTCCCATCCACTCATCAAGATTTTTCTTGAAGAGTGCTAATGAAGAACTTTGCTTGACATAGATGGGTAGCTTGTTCCAGAGTATAGGAAGTCTCTGGGACAGGAATCTATCCCTCCAGCGTGTCTTGTTTATTGTGGTGACAAGGTTTAGGTCCCTAGAGAGTGTAGCTTGGAGGGATTGGGATTTCTTTAGGTGTAGCATGTCCAACAGCTCTGGGTTTGACATAACTTTATATGTTAGGCAGAGATCACCTCAGAGTAGGTGATATGCTACGGAGTAAAGCTGGAGTTTTTTGAGGCGGTCAGTGTAGGGCATTTGTTTGAGGCCAGTAATCCTCTTTGTGAGGTACTTCTGTGGCCTTTCCAGCTGCTGCAGATGTCTCGTGAGGTACATTCCAAAAGGGACGTTGTACTCTGTAATGGGTTTAATGAGTGACGAGTAGAGGGGAACAATGACCTCTTTTTTCCTGGATGAGATCCCTTTTATGATGAGGTGTGCCACGTAGAAGGACTTCCTGACTACTGTGGTGATGTGACTATCAAAGGAGAGACCACTGTCCACCTGGGTCCCAACGTCTTTTATCACACATTCGGTGTTAAGTAGATTGCTGCCTATGTGGTAGTTCATGGGTACAGAGTTTTTACCAAAGGGGATGACACTGCACTTTTTGGCATTGAGGTTGAGGCCATGGCTCTGACACCAGGTATCTGTCTCAGTGAGGCCCTTCTGTATGATGTCCACATCATTTGGGGACTTGACTATGGCTCCTAGTTTGCAGTCATCTGTGTTAACCTGTACTTCAGAGAAGTAGATACCAAACAGGAGAGGTCCCAGGATGGAACCCTGTGGTACTGCACTTGTCACTGCTTTGAGGTCAGATTTGGAGTCTGCAACTTTTACAGTGTGGGTTCTGTCAGTGAGCCAGTTGGCAACCCATCTTGTGACGTAGGGATTTATACCTAGTTTAGTGAGTTTAGCTTTAATTCTAGAATGGGGGATGGTGTCGAAAGCCTTGGCGAGGTCAAGATAGGCTGTGTGAACCACCTTACCCTCATCTACGGCTTTGGTGACTCCCTCAAAGAAGTCCATCATGTTCAGGAGGCATGATCTGCCTTTCACAAACCCGAACTGGGTGGGATCCAGAGTTTGGAGGTTACCAATGTCTTTGTTTATGAGTTCCATGATGATACGTTCCATGGCCTTGCAGACTAGGCTCGTCAGGTTAATATATCGATAGTTCCCGGGATCAGTGGTGGCTCCCCCTTTGTGGAGTGGGATAACTGTTGCTGTGCACCATTCAGTGGACACAAAGCCTGATGCAAGGCTATTATTGAAAATGGTGCTTGAGTGGGGAGCCAGTTCGTTCTGAAGTTTGTGTAAAATGCAGCCTGGGATGTTGTCCAGTCCCGTGGATGCTGTGTTTTTGGCTTTAGAGAGTGCAGCTTTTACCTGCGTAGTTGTGATTACAGGGACTCTGCATTCTTCCTGTATAGATATGGGCCCTTTAGGGGGTGAGAGGGGGGTAAAGTTAGCACTGAACCTATCTGCCAGGATATTGGCAATATCAGTTGGTTCTGTAATTTTCTTGCCTTTGTGCTGTAACTCAGAGCAGATCTGGGTGTTGCCGTCTAGATTCTTGACATAGCTATAGAATGCTTTGTGGTTGCCCTTGGATTTAGTGGCAATTTTGTTTTCATAGCTAATTTTGGAGGATCTTATAAGGGATCTCAGCTTCTTACTGAGGCTGACCAGGGAACTCCTCCACTCATGGGATTTTACTCTCTTTTGCAACAGTTTCTTCCTTCTGTTGTACAGTTTGTTTATGGCAGGGAACCACCTCCTTTTTTGGAGGATAGCGTCTTGGTTCTGTTGGGGATAGCACGATCCATACACTCGTGTAAGTGTATCATGTCCAAATAATTAATTACTGCTGTTAAAATGCATATTAGCCTTAAACCTTAAATATGAAGTAGCCTTATTTAAATATTCAATGAAAATTTAATTCAGACTTTAAATATGAAGTAGCATTGTACAAATATTCAACAAAATTTAATTCTTCAAATGTTGATTTCCACAACAAATATGAAGTAGCCTTATTTAATATTCAATAAAAATTATTTCAGAGTTTAACTATGAAGTAGCATTATATAAAATACTCAATAACAATTTAATTCAGACATTAAATAGGAAGTATTAAACAGCACAACCACACTCCTTTGCCATTATTCCTTGAAGGTCGTTACACCGATGTGCTAGAATAAAATAATTGTGTTTTACTACTTGGTTTCCTGGAGTATTACATTGAGGGCAGAATTGCAGTTATGTTTGGACAGTAGTTGTGATTAAATAGGAAGTAGCCTAATTTAAACATTCACTAAAAATGTAATTCTTTAAATCTTGATTTCCAGAATAGGACTAGATCCACAATAAAATGCACATGTATTTTACAATGCTTAAACGAGGGAGAACTAAAAACTGCCCTTTCCTCCAAAGCAGCCATAAATGTATGTACTGGGACCTCTCCTGTTTGGCATTTACTTTTCTGAAGTAAAAGCCAATACCGAAGGGCTCTGGCTAACTAAGTTTGCAGATGACTGCAACTTAGGAGCAGTCATTGAATCCCCAAATGACATAGCTATCCTGCAGGAAGGTTTGTCCCAAATAAATAACTGCTGCAAAAATCATTGACTGAAACCAAATGCCATCTATCAGCATGACCCATGGCCTAATGAGGGCTGAGTAAAGTGGAACAATGACATCCCTAGTTCTAGACACTATCTTTTTGTTTATAAGTTGTGAAATATAGAAGGACTTTCTTACAGTAATGGACATATATTGATCAAAAGCTAACTCACTGTCCACTGAAGTCCAAATCCTGAACAACTGGGTTAGCTCTTAGGGGTATATTGTTAATGTGGTTGTTTCCTCAGATAGATGACTTCCCAAAAGATACAATAATTAATTTTTTTGCCATTTAGTTTCAGTCTATGATTCTGGCAGTTGTCATTTGTTTGGGACAAGCCCTCTTACAGTATGGCTAAGTCTTTTGGAAACTCAATAACTGCTCCTAGCTTGTAGTCATCTGCAAACATAGTCAGCCAGAGCCCTTTGGTGCTGGCTTTTATTTCTGAGAAGTAGATGTCATAATATAGATGCCCCAGCAGTGAACCCTGGGGAGCTCAACAGATGGCTGATTTTTTTCAGGAGGTAGGCTCCCTTATTTTAATTGTCTGTGTCTTAAATGTGAGCCAGCTGGCAATCACATGGGTGATGTAAAGGTTAATATCCAGTTTATTTAGCTTTTCTTCTATGCCTGAGTGGGAGATTGTGTCAAAGGCTTAAGCCAGTTGAGGTAGACTGTATATACCATTTTGCCTTTTTTCATTGCCTTGGTAACTTTTTCAAAGAAGTCCACTAAGCTAAGTAAACAAGACCTGTGCATGACAAGACCAAACCTAGATGAGTCCAGTGTTTACAGGCTCCCTATATCTGTGTTGATAAATTCCATAATAAGTCTTATGGTCATCCTCATCATCATCAACCCCCCTTTTTCTCATTTTCTACATGGTGTTGGGGTGTTGTGTCAACTGTTGCCATCTCTGTCTATTCAGTGCCACTTTCCTACCTTCTTTGACACTCATGCCTGACTGTCACAGGTCTATTCTTACACAATTCATCTACCTCTTTGCTAGATGCCCTAATTTTCTCTTGCTTTCTTCCTGTCTGTCCCAAATCTTCTTCACCAGATTGTCTTCTGCATTTCTTCACGTATGCCTGGACTACTGTAATCTGTTCTCTTTGACCTTCTCTGTAATTAGACCTATTTCACCTTTTTCTCATGTCTTCATTTCTTCGCCTCTCCCACAGTGTGCATCCTACTAACCATCTCAGGCACTTCATCTCCATCACCTCTAGCTTGCTCATCTACTCTGCCTTTACTGCCCAGGTTTTTATACCATTCAAGTACTGGTCTACTATTTTGTACACCTTACTTTTCAGCTTCTTTGGCATTCTTCTGTCATACACTACACCTGACATTCTACACCAGTTTACTGCAACCTATCTGATTCTAGCTTTGACCTCCTCATTCAGATTTCCCATTTCCTCAACCATCAGTCCCAGATACTTGAAGCTGTTAACCTCCTCCACTATTTTCCCTTCTATCTCACTTATCAGCTTCTTCTGATTTCCCTCATTTGCTGCAGTTACAAACCTTCTTATCTGTACCTAACTTCATCCCATGTGCTTTCAGTTTTGCTTTCCATTCTCCTATTCTTTGCTGAAGTTCTTGTCAGAGACTGCCTGTAATGCCATATCATCTGCATACAGCAACTTTGTTGATCTGTCTGCTCTGACCTGTTTGCTAATGTAGTCTGTCACCAGTATGAACAGCAGTGAGCTCAGAGCTGAGCCCAGATGCACACCCAGTCCCAATGGGAACCCTTCTGTGAGGATGAACACTGGTAAGTCTTACCATGGCTTTACAAAGGAGGCTGGTCAGACTTATTGGTCTATAATTGCTCGAGTCTGTGGATGGTCCTCCCTTATGCAGGGGAATAACTGTAGATGTTCTCCATTCACTTGGGACAAAACCTGCATGGAGGGTGAGGTTGAACAGTGTTGCTAGAGGTGTGTTTAAATTTTGTAAAAGGTCACAACCAAATCAAAATTCCATTTGAGAAACACTAACCAACCTGATTTTATTACAAATAGTCCGTAGATGTGTACAATGTTAACCTAGGTTTCATCCTCCCATAAGGACTTCTTCAGAACAATTGAACACATTCAGTGCAACAATTTATATACCCACCCATCCTACCTTTAATCCAATAAAATCACATTCCCATTCCATAAACACTTAAAGAGACAATACTTAAACACAAACTACCACATAAAAATACTATCATAAATTGTTGCACTGAATGTGTTCAATTGTTCTGAAGAAGTCCTTATGGGAGGACGAAACCTAGGTAAACATTGTACACATCTACATACTATTTGTAATAAAGTTAGTTTGGTTACTGTTTCTCAAGTGGAATTTTGATTTGGGTGTGGCGAAATCTTGCTTCATATTTAAGATGCATGCAAAGATATTGTCTGTACCCATCAATGCAGTATTTTTTGTTTTAAGTAGTACTTTTAGGACTTGGTCTTGTGTGTTACTCACTGGTAGTAGGTTTTGGGTATAGCTTGTGGAATATTTGGGAGGAAAGGGGTGAAAAGTTTCAGTAGAATCTGGCAGCCAGTAGGTTGGCTATGACTACAGTTTCAGTGAAGGTGACATTTTTCACAATCAGCTCTGTGCATTGCTGCTTTGTGCTCTAAGATTACAAACATAACTAAAAAAGACATTATAATTGTCTTTAGCTTTTTTGGCTATTTTCACATCAAACTTTGCCTTGGTGGATTTGATTAAGCACCTGATTTACTTGTCTACTTTAATGATGAGGACTATTTCACTCTGAGTATTACTCTTCTTAACTTTGGCTACATTTCTCTTCTTTAATTGTAAAACTCATAGGATCATAGGAGATTACTAGGCTATCGACCTGGAGGTCATTTTAAGCCTAGCCGTTTCAACCTAATGAAATACGATAGAGGTACTAGCCAATATCCAAGATTGCATTTATTGGTAACTGCCCATGTTCAGGAGAGTTGTGGATGCTATCCCTGGTAAAAATTTGTGGTGCCCCATCCGGGTTCCCCTTGAACAGTGTTATAGATACTATAGTTCCACAAATGGGATTTGTTTTGGGGCTTGCCCTGCACTTGTTCTTAAAGGGTATAGCTGTATGAGTGCATCTATACCCTGTAGGAACAACTGCATCAGTGCAGCTGTTTACATACTGGTATAGTGAGGTGATATACATTTCCACATATTTGTTCGAATTAACTGGGCTTGTAGGGATGTGAAGTTTGCTAATGTATCACTTAAGAATAGTTTGTCTTAGATAAATTCTAAAGGTGCTGTGGATGGTAAGGGGACTCAAGTTCCAATTTTATTTAGAAGGAGATGGTTTAGTGGTAAGATCTAACAAGTAACAATGAAAGAGAAGTGATGGTTTAAGATGCCACCATATTACTATGGACAAGGTCAGAGGTGTTACTCCCTCTAGTGGGTACTCTAACTTATTGTTCCAGGGTGTTTTTATTAACAAAGTGCAGGAATCCCTGTGCATATGCACTAGTGGTGGTGTAGGTTTCCCAGTCAATAGCTGGATAGTTAAAATCACCTAGGAAATTAATTAGCATTGGGTTTAATATTAAGTGATTCCTGTTCTTGTAGATAGGTATTGTGGCTTTCTTGGTTCATGAAAGGGGTTCTATAGATAGCTAGTATACGGTATAGAACCTTTCTTATGGTAATTGGACATGAAGAAGCTCTACTGCATCATGCTGCTTAACTAGCTTAGAGTGAGTCTCTTCTGAATGTAAATTGAGACACCTCCACTTTTCCCCTCGCCTGCACAGTAGCTGATCTAAACGTGTGGAAGGCATTATAGCTCTGCACCATCAGAGTACTCTCCACTGTTTTAAACCATGCCTCAGTCACTACACAAACATCTACATCCAACAAGGTGAGGAGGGTTTTGTAGGGAGTGGAGTTTCTTGTTTAGGCTCCTAGTATTGGTTAGTAATAACTTTGTACTTTCCATTGCTTGTTTCATTATGTTGGTAGTTTTTTTCTGGCTGGGAATGCCTAAAAAAGGCCCTATGGGGGTGGTGAATGTCTTGGACAATATTCTAAACCCTAGACGGGACACATGCAGGCTATCCCTGATGAAGCAGAGTAGTCTACTGATCATATTATTCACTGCCGCAAATATTGGATCCCCTTTGAATGGCACGGAAATAAAGCCAGTTATTGAATTAAATTATTTTTGCTCATTGATAGGCTCATACCTGCCTGGGAGATAAAATTCAAGAGCTCCATCATGTCGTTTTTCATATAGTCCATGGAGATACATCTTAAGTTATTGACACCCAAATATACTATGACAGAGTTATACTAGTACTTGCTGTTCAAGGACTTGAGTATGTGTGTGATCTGACAGATCCTGGCACCAGACAACCGACTAACTATCACTCTTTCCTTGCTTAGCCTGGTAAAAAGTACATCTGTATGTCCAACAGTAGAGTCACCTATAACTAGAATGTTTGGTAGGGTAGATGCCTTCCTTATGGGCACATCAGCCATGACTTTGGCACTCTGTGTGCTATGTTAGGTGGTAGGTGTTGTAGGTTGAGTGTTTCTGAGGGTGCTTTTTGTCTGTGTTGTATTTTGGAGGTCTTTGAAGTTTAAGTAAATTAATCTTTAGAACCTCAGCATCTGAAGGATTATGTGTTTTTTGAGGCATAGCTACAAGTCATCGCTGACTCTGCAGTCATGCATCTTCATTGTGAAGATGGTATGTTGCGGTCAGTTTCACCGCTCATCGCTGTGTATTGTATTTTGTGAGCTGGCGGTATGCTTTTTTGGATGTTTTCCCCTTTTTTCCAATGTGGTGCAATATTGGAGTTGGTATATATAATACTGGAGGGAGTTGTCCCCCTTCTGGAGTATGGGGGGCTTGCCCCAGCAAAAAAGATTTCTGTTTTTATGCTTTTCGACTACTGTTTTTGGTAAATTGTGAGCAAAAAAGGTATTGTTGCTCACTCATAGGTAAACTGTTTTGTGATGGTTATGCTGAGGTGTGATGTATTGTGAGCTACTGACTATCATAATGTGCAAGTTGCCTATGTGTGTGTGATTTTTGCTTCCAATGAAATTGTATAAGTGCATCTCTCATACATTTTATTATGCTGTTTAAGTAATAAGTGATAATCAGACAACATGTGACAATTCTTACATTGCCTCAAGATACCCATCTCAGTCAGATTGGCTACAAAAGTTTTGGGGAAGTAGTTGTCCATGCGTACTATAGAAATGACTCAAGGGAGGCTGAGGTGACTATAGCTGCTTAGAGTAGGTTTGTTTTATGGTGCCTTTAGGTAGACTTGTTAGTAATGTCTAAGGAGGGATGCCTAACTTACTTGGCTTGAGATGCATCTCTAGCTGTACATGGCATCAGACCAAGCAGAGGATTTCCAGTAACTTTGCTTCTGCAATAAGAATTAGTTAAATGAGGCTCATACCCTGTGGTAATTAGCAATTTTCTCACACCTGCAAATGTAACTACAAAGATTAAGGCCTCAGAACAAGTTAAAAAACAAACGGCTTTTAGAAGTCATTTTACTTATGGAGAAGGAAGGGTAACATAAATCCTCAGCTCCTGCAGTAATTGACAATTCTCCCACAATTGCAAATGAAATTGCAAGACTAACTACCCTATTCTAGGTTTGAAAATGAACAGTTAACGTTTTGGTTAAAACACAGAAGGATTCATATAAGTACAAAAAACAGTATCACCATACAGACAATTTTAATTGCAACAGAGATAATCAATCAGAAATAAAATTAAAGCTTTTTTCCTTCCTTTTTTGATGAAAAATCCTGTTCAGATCACTTGGAGGATTCCAATATCAGCACAGCTCATTCCTTTTGGTTTAAAAGATCCTGGCCAAGTGCAGTTCAGCACAGGTTATAGGAAATTAGCTTGAGAGGGATCCAATCAAATAAAGCCAAAAAATGCAGCTCTGTTACTTCAGAACCTGCAGCAAATCACAATCCCCTTAGTACTATGACCGTGCGCTATAAGGCCCCAGGTAGGTTAGGATTACAGAAACATAGATTTTACAGTGGGGGTATACTTAAGCAGCTTTCACTGTTTTCCCTTGGCTGTAGATTATTGAATGTTGATTTGATGCTAATTTATAAATGTTTGAGAAACAAAGAATTGACAACTATAATAGGGATTAATTTTATGCAACATAAACCTAGAGCAAGAATTCAAAATTTCTTTGTCCACATGGCCATGGCTTAGGACTGTCACCTTAGGCTCTTTGTTTTTCATTTCAAAGTGGTAAAGCTTAGGAACTCACTATATCTGACATTAAAACATGGGTAGTATTCATCATCATCATCACCATCATCATAATTAAACCCCTTTTTACAATTTTTTTACATGGGGTCAGGTTCTTTTATCAACTGCCACCATCTTTCTCGTGCTACTGTATTACCTTCTTCTGTAGTCATGCCTGACTTCTCCCACA
Organism: Protopterus annectens; assembly: GCF_019279795.1. NCBI lineage: Eukaryota > Metazoa > Chordata > Ceratodontiformes > Protopteridae > Protopterus > Protopterus annectens. The sequence continues at coordinate 232,971,002 of NC_056741.1, read as the reverse complement.
CAATCAAAACATCTCTTTGCTGGGTGTCCATGTTTCATTTTATCTTCTGTCTGTCTGTCTGTCTCAAATCTTCTTCACAAGATAGGCTCATAGGATCATAGGTAGTTACTAGGTTAATAGCCCCAGGGCCCTTACAAGCCTTGCCAAGTTCTTACCCTTATTTCCATGACCAGCGCCTATTATCCCTGTCTAAGAGGGATACAGGTGGAACTTCCAGGGTGAATTTACAGTCACTCATCCAATCATCCAGATTGCATTTGAAGAGGGTCAATGAGGTGCTCTGACATGAAGTGGGAGTCTGTTCCAAAGGTGTGGTAACCTCTGGGAGACAAATCTGTCCCTCCAGCAGGTTTTATTCATGTCACATACCAGGTGATGGTCTTTAGAGCGAGTAACCCTTGTACCATTTGACTTTCAGATATGAAGCATTTCCAGCAACACAGGGTGAGATATTGCCTTATATGCAAGGCAGAGATCACCTCTGAGTAGTCTGTATGAAACAGAATACGGTGACAGTGATTTCAGATGATCCCCATATGACAGATGATAAAGACCTTGAATTTTCCTTGTGAGGGACCTTTATGGTTTCTCCAATTGCTGCAGTTGCTTAGAAAGGTACATACCAAAAGGGACATTGTACTCAATTATTGGCCTGATGAGAGAAGAGTACAGAGAGGTTATAACTTCTTTTTTTCTGGAGGCAATGCCCTTACTTATGAGATTACCACTGTGGAGACATGGTGGTCAAAGGTAAGGATGCTGTAAATCTGTGTGCCCAGGTCTCTCACCATTGAGTGCATACTTAGAGTGCTGCTATTGATGTGGTAGTTAGCAGGAACATCACTTTTACTGAAAGGAATGATAATACATTTTTTTACATTGAGTTTAAGGCCATGACTTTGGCACCAATCATTTGTTTGTGTAAGACCCTCTTGTAGCATGTTGACATCATTTGGAGATTCTATGACCATTCCCAGTTTTCAGTCATCAGCAAACTTTGTCAGCCACAGACCTTTAGTTTTTGCCTGTACTTCAAGAGATATAGATTTCAAACAGTAGAGGTCCCAGGACTGATCACTGTGGACCACCACTGGTTACAGGTCTGCTGTTGGAGGTGGATTCCCCTATTTCGACTATATGAGTTCTATCAGTGAGCCAGTAAGTGACCCATCTAATGATATAAGGGTTGATGCCTATTTGGGTGAGTTTATCAATGATGCTTGAGTGGGGATAGTGTCAAATGCCTTGGCTAAGTCCAGGTCGGCTGTATGCATAGCTTTTCTCTCATCCAGGGCCTTGGTGACTGTCTCAAAGAAGTCCACCAGGTTTAATAGGCATGATCTCCCTTTGACAAATCCGAACTGAGTAGGGTCAAGTGTTTGAAGATTACCTATATCTTTTCTGATAAGGTCAATGATGATTTGCTCCATGGCCTTGCAGATAAGGTCAGTCAGGCTAATAGGTCTATAGTTCCTGGGTTCAGTGGAAGCACCACCTTTATGCAAGAGAATAACAGTGGCTGTTTTCCATTCAGCTGGTACAAAGCTGGTGCTTAGACTATGATTGAAAAGAGTACCCAATGGTGTTGCTAATTCATGTTGGAGCCCATGTAGGATGCAGCTTTGGATGTTATCAGGTCCCATAGATGCTGTGTTTTTGGCCTTAGAGAGGGCATTTACAACCTGCTGTTTAGAGCTAAAGGTAGGGGGCAGGTGGTAGGGATGTCATGGGGTACATGTGGCAGGGACAGGCAAGTGAAGTTTTCACAGAACCTGTTGGCCAACAGGTTAGCTATGTCCACAGGCTCAGTATATGTGGTATCATTAACTACCAGTTCTGCACAAATCTGGGCCTTTCCTTTTAGGTTATGGATGTAACTATAGAATGCCTTGTGATTGTCCTTTGTTGAGGAAGCAAATTTGGACTCGTAGTTTGCTTTTGAGGACTTTACAAGGAGTCTTATTTGCTTGTTTAAGCTGAGGAGGGAGTATTACCAGTTTAGGAGGGCTTGCACCCTCTTACTCTTAGACGGCAATTTCTTCCTCTTATTGTAAAGCCTGTTAATGGCAGTTGTCCACCAGACCGGTTTGCTCTTCCTTGAGGAACTTGTTTTGGTCCTATCAGGTATGGTTGAGTCAATGCAGTTATACAGGAGTTTGTATAAAGCATTGGTGCAGAGCTTGGCATAGTTGTCAGTTCCATCTGAGGGAGGAGGTGCAGTGAAGCTATTTACATCATCCCGTAAGAGGTTATTATCTGCTTTGGAGAAGTTTTTTAGTTTAGTTGCTGCAGGGGGGGTGGGGGGGTTAGATGTGATAGTTACTTCGAATGAGACCAATTTGTGGTCAGATCTCACCAGGGAGGACCTCACATTGGGGGTGGTACAGTAGTCCCCTATATTGCTGAGCACCTGATCCAAGATGTTGGCATTCCTTGTGGGGGTGTTAACCAGCTGGTCCAGGGCACTGGAGTTAACAAAGTCAAAGAACCTTTGGGCAAATGAGTTTGAATGCAAGTAATTTACCCAGTCAGTGGATGGGTAGTTAAAGTCACCCAAAACCATGGTGTTTGAATGTATATGTAGATCCAAATAGGCAGAGTGGGTGTCCTGATTCATGGAGGGAGTCTTGTAGCTAGCAATGACTTGAATAGGTGTCCTACCAACAGTTAATTACACCTGAAATGTCTCCAGGGAATCATACCGTTTAACCAATCTGGAGGTGTATTTATCTTTAATGAATATTAATACACCACCTCCTTTAGTTTTCCTACCTTCAATTTGAGGTCTGAATGTGTGAAAGGAGGTGTAATCCAGTATAGCTGGGGTGCTCTCCACAGCCTTGAACCAGGTCTCCGTGACTACACAAATGTCGGCATCTTCCAAGGTGAGGAAAGCTTCCAGTGAGTGCAGTTTCATGTTGAGATTCCTAGCATTTAGCAGCATAACCTTGAGGTTGTTTTTAGATGGAGGTTTTATGTTGGGAATTTTTTTCTTGAGACACTGCCTAAAAAGGCACTATGGGGGGTGGCAAGAGCCTTATCAATAGATGAAATTCCAGGGTGACAGATGAAGACCATCTCTGACAAAGCATTGAGGTCTGTCGATCATGTCATCCTAGGCCGACAGATAGTGGATCCCCTTGGAATGACACCATAAGCTAAGCCAATTATTGAAGTCAATCATTTTCTGTTTGTATTGAGGCATCATCCTAGGTGAAGGTAAAATGCTGCTTAAGGCTAGAGACATACCTACCTGAGACACATAGTCTGAGAGCTCAGTCATGTCTCTCTTCATATAGCCTAGACAGGTACATCTCAAGTCATTCACACCAACATGGACTATGCTTTCTTGCACATATGCCCAAACCACCGTTATCTGTTCTCTTTGACCTTCTCTGCAGCTGGGGATACTTGGGTTTTGCTCTTCTAATGTCCTCATTTCTTTGTCTGTACAACAGTGTGCACCCTACCACCCATCACAGGCACTTCATCTCCATCACTTCTAGCTTCCTCAAATGCTTTGTCTTCACTGGGCAGGTTTCTGCACCATACAGTAGTAACGACCCCACCACTGTTTTGTACACCTTACTTTTCAGCATCTTTGGCATTCTTCTTTTACACACTGCCTTACACTCTGTGCCATTTGGTTGCAGCCCTTCTGATTCTAGTTTTGACCTCTTCATTAAGACTCCCCTTCTCCTTAACCACCCATCCCAGATACTTGAAGCTGTTAAACTAGTCTACTGTTTTCCCATGTATCACAAATCTCAGCTTGTTCTGATTTCCCCCATTTGCTGTCACTACAATTGTCTTATCTGTACTCAGTTTCATACTGTGTGCCTCAAATTAACATATCTTTCCTCTATAACTTGCACAGTTAGTACTAAGAACTTTAAAAATCTTTTGATTCATGGTTAGGTTGCTGAGTTCAGTGTTAGCCTAGATTTATTAGTAAGACATTATATTTTATACTATTTGTCTGATTAGTCATGAAATGCTTGAGAATGTGTAATCTGCCATTTTCAGTGCTGCCTGCATGTATTAAGTGGCTTACTGTAGACAGTGGTTTCTGGCAATGGTAATGACCAGCACCATACTACAGGCCATCTTCATTGCATTAAAGTGTTGCCGTGCCTAAGCTACTATGTAATATACTGCCCTATCACACCCTCCCATCAAAACCATGCAAGCATATATGTTACTGCTGCAGGAGATGAATTTGTAGCACAGGCAGCACTGCCAGGAAAAGTCAAACCCATAACTCAGAATTAATTCAAAAGTGTCAATCACACACTTTTTTGTCATACACTAGCATGCCCATATTTAATTTAACGAAAGCATGATCCATTGTATTTTTCATTTAAGTATAGTACAAGGGAAACAGCTGTGATTTTGCCACAATATGTGATTGTGGGTTACAAAATGCTGCAACAGCAGGGAACAAGACATAGAAAAGACATCTTCAATCCTGAGGGGAATCACATTCTCATGGGTGCTCTGAGGACATATGGGAAATGTCTTTTTGGAGAAGGGGGACAAAAACAGGCAGAGAGAGGTAAGGCATAGAAGTAAGTAATGTCTGACATCAGTGCTGGATGAGGAAGGAAATACACCTTGGCAAGTGCAGGGAAAGAGCCAATGACACGGTGGGATGTCCCAGGACAAAAGCCGGGCAGAATGCAATTGCCGGTAGCAGCATTGATGGTGGCCCTTCCACAATCTGACCTTTAATGCTAGTGCTAGATGAGTACCTTCTCTCTGTAAGAGATGATGACATTGATGCACTGATGCAGAGGAAGATGCTTCTGGAATCATCAGAGGTGGTGTGGACACCAGTACTTTCAGACCCCTGCAACAACCACAGTTAACCTACTTGTAACATGTTTTATCATCAAGTATGCCATGAATATCAGGTGCTGCATAAAGTCTACAGAGAATTCATTGTAAGTGTGGTCATCATAACTCCTTTTAAAAATCATTCCACATGTCACATGTCCCATAATCCACCTCTTCACATATTTCTCTACAGGATCAGATCGGGCACCAGAAATTAAAAAAAAAATGGCTGTTAATGATGCCCTATCTCTCATACTCATGACACAGCCTGTGGACAGTGGCACACTGTAACAAAGTATACTTCTGGCCCCTTACACCACAGCAGGTGGATAGCTCCTTAGACAGTGACATGGACATACACACCTAGCACAATGAGGATATGCTATTACAGCAGGAGGTATACTGTGAGCTTAACACCTGCTTCTTGCACATAGTCAAACCCTTTCATAAAGAGGCTAGCCTTTCAGAAGTAGCAGTATCCACTATCACATCTGCACACAGAGTTGCCAGTCGAAGGTATATGTCACACGTAGCTGTGCTGTGACATATTTCAAGCCCAGCTACTGAAGCCAAGAGATGATAGAACCATAGAGATGATTAGAGTATTGCAGTGAATTTGTGAGGAATTTCGCTAGCACATGGGAATGGAGAAGCTCAGGGATATTATTATGATGATTCTTATGTTCAGTATGGTTGCATGCACAGCATCCACGTGGCCTCCATGCACAGACTCATAAAGGCTTACCAGTCACACATTTGGAATACATGCAGATGTGGCTGGGGAGCTGTCCACATGTGTAGTGGCTGAGTAAGCTGAACAGCACATGTATCTCAAGGAAGTGCACCAGGCACTTACATGGATTCCCCCAAGAAGAAAGCAGCCAGGCCTTGAAAGGCTTCCACAACATGTGGTATAAGCTGTCAGCCAAGGTCTATGTCCCACAGTACAGTTAGGTCAATGTCAAGAGGTTCCCCTACATCCAGTATATCCCATCATCAGAGCAGCTCAACATCAAGTCCACATCCCAGCATTTACTTTTGTTCTATGAGACCATCACCCAGACTGTCTTTAAGGGACATTGTGAATAACCCATTCCAAACATAATTTACATTTGCAGTATCAGTAAGAGGAAAACAGTCCTCAACAGTTCAGTTTTCAGGCAGAGTCAATGCTGCATTTTTTTATTGTAATCTGAAAAACAATTGAGATCCATACCACAGGAAAACACAGTAACACTGATCATACTCTGTTCCAGACACTGTAGTGAAAAATATCAGTAAAGACCTGAGCATGTTTCATACCACCTACTTTTACACAAGCCCTGCAGGTATAACCAGCACTTGTGCCACTTACCCCTCAGCACTACACAAATGATGATTATTGGTAAACTTATGAAAGACAGCATTATCTGAAATATAGAAAATGTCTGATGTACACTGTAAGGTGATCATACTCCATTCATCATAGCCACATGTAACACTACATGTATCAAGTATTATCTGTATGAATGTTTTTTTCAGTTTCACTAAATAAATGTCATGATAAATGGTTGTGGACTAGATGACACCTCTTTACCTGTGCAGCCAAATACCATGCACAAGCTGGATGCAGGGGCTGCTACTCAACTGATGTTGGCTGGCTGACATTACTATCATCACTGGTGGGACTTGGGAGGAACGATTTGGGGAGATACACTGCCAGTGTTGGTGACTTGCTGTGGCAATTGCACATTAGACTGATGCATAATCATGCTCAGCAGAATGTAGCAGGCAGTAAACTTCCAGCATGCAGTAGCAGGGTTATACTGAAGGGCCTCCATAGTATTGTCCAGGCAACAGAAATGGGCTTTGAGCAGCATAAACATTTGCTCAATGACTATCCATGTCTGGATGGTGTTGAAGCTTTCCTCATTTCCTCAACAGCTACTTGGAGGTAACAGGCTGATGTCATTAGCTGAGGTTCAAGTGGGTAGCTGCATCACCTGTCAAACAAAAGTGAAAAGGGACGTATAACAGAAAAAGGGTGGGTGATTACTCAGTACAAAGTATACTGCTCTACAGATAGTGAAAGTTATGGTTAGGAACAATACATGCTTTGCACTTACCAACCAGGCGACCATGAGGAATTCTTCCATGCAGGAAGAGGCTGTAGAGTGAGCTTGTGTGCCAAATATGGGAATCATGAGCACTGCTAGGATGCTGCGCCAACATGTTGGTGATGCACCTCCTCATGTATCACATATTACCTAACAGCTGATGGAATGGTATCCCTTCCCATTGCTACCAATCCTTCTTGATTCACTCCCCAGATGGATCCATAATGATGACATGGATACAATCTATCACACCATGCACCTCAGAAAAGTGCACCATTCCATAGATGCTATTCCTGGCACTAGCTCATTCCTGATATGACACTGGGAAATAGATATACTGATCTACATGTGCCAATAGTATGTCAAGGAACTACTGAAGTATCCTTAAGGCAGAAGCCTGTGAGATACCCAATATGGCCCTAGATTGTCTATGGATGATCCATATGGCAAGTATAGTGAGGACTATACATACCTTAGTATCCACAGGTATAGGATGGCCACACATTCTCCAGTCCCCATCTGTTGGTCTTACAAACTCACCAAAGAACATACTATGCTCCTGTCCACTCTAAACATGTCCAAGATTTCCTAATCAGCAGAGGTCACATGGGTTAGCCTTTGCCTACATCTTCACCTTCTCAGCCAGCAAGCCCTGCTAGCTGCATATGGTTTTGCATGACTAAGACAAGTATCTCAGAACAGGAAAAAGCTAACCTGGCAGCAAATCTGGCAGCAAATGTAAATGTAAGGTACAAAGTGGATGGCAACTTTGCTTTTTATAAGCCCAATGTGCATGCAGCAGATGAGCTTCAAAAAGTAATTAGGAGTTGCACAAAAACAGGAGACCTCCTAATTTACATAAGATAGTCACATATTTATTCACATATTCCTCATTTATATCTCAATATTACTTCATTTGCATACTACTGTCTTAGACTTGTTCAGATTGCTGTACCTAAGCTGTGCTTAGGTGCAGCTAGTACAAATTTCTGTTATGTCTAAGCATAACAACTAGTGCCCCTCATTTCACTATTAGGCCCAGTTTGTCCTAGCTTACATATGTGACAATATTTATGTATTTAATAAACCTGTTTTGCCTGTATCTGAACCTCTAATTTAGGGTTTCTTTTCACACTTCTTACGTTCGTATATATGGATATAAATATGTATCCTTTTTTACAGTAGTCAGTCTAACAATAACTTATATGCTCACTACAGTTTTAAGTTTAATGAAATCAGGTTACATAACAGGTTTCAGGTGCTCGGACAGTTGCTGCTTCACCTAAGCATGGACTCATGGCTTTAGAGTTAACTTTTAGTCTCCAAAACACCCTCTCATGCAGATTGTCTGGGTGTTCCCTACTCAAAGGGAGCTCTAACAAGAGTGGCATATCATGCTTCAATATTTTTGCTGAAAGTTTTTCAAAGCAACAACTTATGCAGCACTGTTTTGTGGTTAATGCAGTAGTCCAGTAACAATGACTTAAATCAGATTTTAATGGGATGAAGAATCCCCAGAAGTGTTTAGGAGGGCATGAGACATATGGAGGTGGGATAAGTGGATGGTAGTGATGGAAAACAGCAGAATATTAGATGCTCTTAAAGTACAGAATAAATAGGTTCATTGTCTATACCTGCCATCAAACAATGTGATGGAAAACAGCAGAATATTAGATGCTCTTAAAGTACAGAATAAATAGGTTCATTGTCTATACCTGCCATCAAACAATGTAATGCAAAACATCCTAAAGCCTAACAACTACTTCTATCCATTAAAAATTAAAACACACCTCTGGTTATACTGGCAAAATACATTCAAATTGCCAGAAAAGAGAAAAACTCAGTTTTGTGAGGTGACTATCAAGAAGCAAGACTTCATGATTCAACACATTTTATGTGAACTCCTACATCTTTTATCCCAATTATGATCCCAACTTAATTAATCTTGCTGGTTGGACAGTCTTTCCACTAAAGCAGCAGTGCTTACCTGGCTCTATTAATTCTGATCATTTTGATGGGGGGAGTAATGGATTATTTCTTTAATGCTACTATGAATTTCCTGACTCTGTTAGTTCTGCTGGGATTCCATTGACTGCTTTGGTTACTGACTCTTTTTTTTTTTTTGGTCTCCTCGAACCTCAAAGTACTGGTCTGACCCCCAGTGCCCCATATCCATGCCAGGTCTATCAGCCACCCTCTCCCCCGACTACTCTGTTATTTGCTGGGACAGGGGTCATGGATCCTAAGGCTGTTCTGTGGGCTTCAATGTCTATGTTTCCATCCATGGGGGTTTATTTTTTATATTCCCTACCCATTTCCCTTTCCCTGCTCCCCACATCCATCAACTACATCTGACGGCAACTCTCCTCTATGGAGCATGCCTCCCCTCCTTAGGGAGTATCATCAACAAGCACCCCCCCGATGGGCACCTCATTTTCTTCCTGCTGCTTTATCAGTCACTCGAGCTGCTAATCGAACTTGGGTCTGCTGGCCCATAGTCAGGGTTTAGCCCTCTATGCCACCATAACATTTTGGTTACTGATTCTTAATATAAATGGGGGGCCCATTTTCAGTTTCTTGATGTTGTTTAACCTGTTTTGAGTCCCCATCTCTTCTAATCCTCTTGAAACCCTTTACCCCTTTTTATACTGCTACTGGCTGGCTGGTTTTTGTTATTACTTTAAGGCTCCTGAATGCACCCATTTCACTGGAAGAGTGGGTCCTTTAATCCTTCTGCAGTCATACTGATTTCGTTAATTTTGCTGTAGTTCTGTGGATCTCTTAATTCTTGTAGGGGCCCTTGAATATTTTGGTTATGCAAAGTTCCCCAAAACTGTGAAACTGGCTGGAGTAACAGTCATAAATTTGATTTGAGAACTCATTAGTATAACTCAGTTCTTGACTGGCCCCTGTAGTCATATACATAACATATTGCATACCTTATTTTGTCTGAATTAATAAGTAACTGGATGATCACTCATAATGTTATGTGTTAAACAGGAGGTAGTAAACGGTGAAAAGTGACATGATTTTTTACTGCACTAAAACATGGCTATGCTTATACTAGTTAAATCATATTTTCACTAATGAGGGTGCAAACTTTTTGAGGTGAGAACTAATATGTCGTTGCATACTATTTTCCTGCATCTTATCTAGCTAATATTGGAGCAAATAGATTACATTCATAATTAGTTTGTACATCATAACTGTAATTTTCCCATGCTATCAACATGATATTTAGGACAAATTTGCTTACTTATGTTGCATATGCATGCGCATAATATTTTATATTGTCTTGTTAAACATTTTCAGACGTTGTGCATACATGACTATAAGAATGTTTGCTTCCTGTAATGGGCTATTCATAACTGGATTATGAAAGAAATGGGTATTGATGTAAACAATGTTCCAAGCAGACCAGGGGCTATTTCAGGTAAACCTTATTAAAACCATGCTTAGGTGAAAATGATGGGAGCATGAAAATACTTCTGTGGCACTACCTTAATGTGGCACAGAAACACTGCAACTATCAGCTAATCCGCCATCTATCTCAATTGTTTAAATATGCTTAAGTAAGGAGTTGTGCGTGCTGGTGAAGAAGAAGAAGAAGAAGAAGGGGTTAATAGAGGAAGGATAGAAAGAAAATGTGCAGCAGAAAAGGAATGTTAGTGGGTGGCCTGGAATGATGGATGACTGGGAGAGGGTGACAGTAGATAAGGTTGTATGAGGGAAGCATCGAAGTATTGTACCAGCACAATCCCAGCTGGGAGGCTTCTGGGATGAATCTTGTTACAACATTCAAACTTTTCATGCCAGCTCTGTGTATATTTACCACATCTCTGTCAATTGCTTTATGTGAGTGTATCTTATGCACACTAAGTGTAATAGTGTTTAAATATTGCTCTTACAAATTTGGAAAGTTGATAACAGATTTTGAATTACTATGAATTTTCTGAAGGGTATGAAGGCTGAAACTTTAATGTCTGTCATTATTTTCTGACTTTAGTTTTTAATAATTTGCCAGAAAACCACAATTTTATAAAAAAACAGACCAAACTATGAGGCAAAAAAATGGACATTTTGTAAAAAAACTATACAGTTGAGAGGTATGTCAAAAGCTTACAGCTAAGATTCATCGATCTAATTCATCATTATTTGATTTAATAATGTTGTTGTTGTGTCTTTCAGCTTTTCATGGTTAGGGGTCACCACAGCGGAACTCCGGTCCGCTAATGATTGGTAGTTGATTTTTACGTGCCGAGTTACCAGCCCTGACGCACAACCTTCAACGAAGGTACACCCATTCACGCATGTCTCCACGCAGAAGACGCTCTACCTGAGAATAGAACTGGACAGCGTCTTACTGTGAGGCGACAATACTACCGCAGCACCACCACCGCGGATACCTTTATTTGATTATGTGATTTAATTATATTGCTTTTAAATCATGAAAAAAAATTTGTGAATCAGAAGTAATACCAGTTATTACACTTGACAGAAAGTGTAAAAAGATTACTGTTTTTTGTTGTATGCATTTTAAAATTGGATAGAATATAACTATACTCAATAGCTTGCCTGCTATTTACACATTTATTTAAAGCCAAGGACCCCTTTACAGATGTATGAAGTAGACTTGTATGCATATGCAGAGAATTCTTCCCTAGTCTCATTAATAAGTTTTCTTTATAATGATAAGAACCACCTAAGATAGAATAATTCAGCATAAGTCATAGTAAAGCTCTATACGATCCAGCAATTGTTAAGGGGCACCAAAGAATTAAAAAAAATATTTGTGTTCCGGTATATTTTATTTATTTGTTTATTTATTTATCAGTTACTGCTCACTTTACTCTCACTGCAGCTGGTATCTTTGTAATAGTTTTGCAATATCAAAGCATTTATAAAGCATTTTGTTTACCTGTTTCACACTCTAGTATTGCATGTTTTTCTATTTATCACGCAGTGCCTATATACCATTCATAGTGGTAAGGGCTATAGCTCTCTATTTTGATATCATCGTTTGGTTGTTGGGTAACTGTTTTTCAGTAAGAAAGAATGGTCAGAGTGTTGTTCCTATATTCAGCCTTCTTCCAAAAGTGGAACAAGTGAAATTCCAGGTTCTTCTCACAATGAATTTGATAAACTTGAGAGATTCTTTCACTAAATATGCATATTTACTTTCACTTTCTATGTCCATGTACACATCTTGTAATAATTACTCTTTAGTATTTATATCAGCTTTTCATAATATCGTTCTCTCTCACACAGATACTCTGTCCAACACACACACATGCACACACTATTTCATTCTGTTTGTGCATTTATGAAAATATTCATCTTTCACTGTAACCACAAGAATAAATTCATAACAACGGAAGGAATACCGTGCCCTGTATCTATTCCATATAATTAGATAATTTGAAGATCCAGAAACACTGGGTGGTTGGGTTGCTTGTTCAGTGTCATAATGCATGTAAGTGAAAGGCATAACAATCAAATGTTAGTAGGAAGTTGATGTAGTGTACTACAGTTCAGTTGTGTGTTACAATGAATCCTGATGTAGCTGTTCTCTATTTCTGTACCTTTTTTGCCAGTTACCTCAGACATAATTTAATTTATCCACAGATCTGTAGTCAAATGCATCCAAGGTCCAACCTCCCTCTTTAGGTAATAGTGTTTTCTTAAGTTAGTCTAAAACTGCCCCTCCAACTGCCACAGGCAGCCCCTTCTACTCCGAGTTTCCTCTTCCACTCCAGTCTCTGACACTTTCCTCAGTTTTATTGTTTTATATATTTTTTTCAATCAATCATTTATTATTCTCACATTACCTACTCAATCCATTTCAGGATTCTGTGGAAGTTAGGGCATATCCAGAAATTAATCCCAGATGTGGCTGCAACCCATAGCAGGATATACACACACACACTCACTCATTAATCTTTTGGGATGTGGTTGGAAATTGGAGTGCAAGCTGAAATGCCACGTGGACACAAGGAGCAGGTGCAGAGTTTACATCAACCAAGACATTCACCAAAGAACCAAGTGGTGTGAGTCAGGAATGCTGAGCATTGTGTCACTGACTGGACGACTTCTGCATTTATGAAATCTACTCCCCTAAATATACACTCTGCTATACTACCGACCATCACTACTGCATTTTCACATTGTGTAGCAAAATTCAGATTAGGGTGTTTATAGTTCCCAAAGTCCTTTTCCTCTTTGTACTTCTTATGCCCACCCCTCCAGGCACAAACATTTGCCTGGATCCCCTCAACAGAAGTCCATAATCCTGGCCTTAATGCATTATCTCCCAACTGTCTCCAGTCTTCCCACCCCTTAAGGTACACCAGGTCTTGCTGGTGACTGGCCCCCTTTCTGTCACCACCACACAGTCTGTGTATCTACCGTTAAGCAGACTGATGATGCTGTCCATTTACATTGTGACTTCTGACACAGATCTGCTGCAAATGTCCAGTTCATTAACTTAACCCTGCAGCATTTCACTACCTACAAGCTTTTCTCTAGAAAGTTCCACACTATGTGACATCCCCTGCATCTAGTTAGTCGTCCAGTTTCCTGTCCAGCCCACAATTTTTAGCCTCACTCCATACCTTTTAAGTTGTCTGTTAATTCTCCATGATACTTGATACTGAAGGCATTGTGCTACAGTCATAGGTTTCCACTTGTCTGTCTCATCAATGACCCAGTCATAAAAGTGGATGAAACCATGTGGGTGGGGAGAATCTGCTATGTGAAACAATACTATTGGTAATCTGCAAGAGAATTAGCAACCAGGAATTTAATCACTTTGACATGTAAAATTTTTCCATATGTTTTTTATGAGATGGAAGTAAGACTGACTTTGCTATAAGTAATCTCCTTCCTAGATCTGTCTCTGTGAAAGAGGAATTACTGTCTTCATAGTCCAGGAATGTAATAATATTCACATTTCTAAAGCAAGACTGAACAATTCTGCCAGTGATTCACAAATTACAGGACAACTCTTATTATCATTAGAGAATGCAGTTCATATAGCTGTTGTGTCTGATGTTTTCTATCTACTAGCTTAATATTAATTCAGCTCTTATCATATTCATTGAAATACTTTTTTTTGGAATTGAATTGTGAGCTAATTTGCTTCGTCAGTAATGATCTGCACCTACATGAAAATTCAAAGTGGTCAGTTCCTAAACAAAAACTGAATAATGTGCTATACCTACAACTATGTTTCTGCCAATGCTTATGTAAATTTCTGTGTAAATAGTTCTACATTTTGCTGTATGTTTAATTGTATTGTCTGGCCTCTCGGGTCTGGGTCATGACTTAAAAAGGTACTAGGACCAGTTTATCTACCAGGTTAACAAATGTTAAACAAACAGACAAATAAATAAACAAACAAACAAATAAATAAATAAACAGATGTTCTTGAAGTCCTTCATGGTCCTTCTCTACTGCCTCTCTAACCATTTCTTTACACCTTGCTATATTAACATGTTCCTAGTTACAAACATTATACATCACATATTTTGTATAACTATCATCAATCCAAGATTACATAAACTGCTCAGTTCCTGCCTTCCCTTAAATCCCACTCCACCTCCAAAACATTATTCTGCATGTATTGCTCCGACAATTTCCATTTTTTTGCCTCCCTAACAATTTTATCATCTGTCTTGATTTATATCATAAACCCCCTCCTTTACATATTTAGAAGTAAAAAAAAAAACTTTCAACATTTCTTTCTGATCTGTAGCATTCTGTAATTCTTGCCACTAATCGCTGTATTCTAATATCTGTTCAGTCCCTTGTTTTAACTGAATGTATATGAAACGCTTGTTGCCTATCTCTTACTGTCTCCGCCACCTACTTCTAAAGGCCTGTCTTCCTTTTCAGATAATCTCTGAAACCTTTTCAAGCATTGTCACCATCCTTTTGCTTCAGGTTCTGCTCCACTTCTCATCCTCTTTTATGCCACTTTGTTTCTTTAATCACCCCCTCTTTAGGCAGGCTGTTGTCTTTTTTACCATAATTCCTATAACTTCTGGTACATACTTTTGTCTTCTTTGTGTTTTTCCTTGAATCCTTTCATAGCTTTTCCACTGCCTCAGTTCCTGCATCCATTTTATACTGCTTCTCACTGTTTGCAAGCTTACCAATGTCCACCCTTCTGTAGTTCCAGACCAATGTCCTTGTGGCATATTTTAGCAGTACTCCAGGAACAGTGAACTTCACTGTTGCAGGGTCACTGTTTCCTTGTTTTTGCTTTATGTCTATCTTTGTCACGTTTGTCATCTTCTTTCCTCACCTCCTAACTGAGCCTTATACCATTTGTTACTCAAGAAGGATGTGATACAATCTGGGACACTTAGGGATATGCAAATGACATATGAGCAAGATGATTTCAGTGAAAATAGTATCCCTGATGCCGAGGTCACAGGAGGTCCTATCTCTGATGAATGGGAGGAGAAGAAGGAATGGGTACAAAGAAGTGGAGGGCAAGCTAGAATGTCCATATTTAAGAAAAACTGCTACAAGCAGCTAAACTAAGGTCATGTGTTCATAAAGAAATGATCAGAGGAAAGGGCTGAAAGTCATAAAGAAAAACGTATGCATGTACACTCATACACACACCTACCCACCCACATACACACAAACACGCATGTGTGCGCACACACACACACACACACACACACACACACACACACACACACACACACACACACACACACATTTTCTCTCTGTCATACTAAGAAAATGGAGTCAACTAGTGAGGGCAGGCAGGCATATCCTCAGGATTAAATGGAGATATATATAACATAATGCCAGCATGTCAGACCATAACCCAAATCCATCTTATTGGGATTTTTGGGAGCAGTGCACTGTAAATGGTGGGCAGGGACATTTAAAAGGGTTTAATAACAGTGATGAAAACATGAAGGCCATGACCAGTAGTGATTTCTGGACCCCTGTCTTTCCATAGTGGCAGAAACAATGTAATGGCTAGCTGTAGACATAAGCATGCGTAACAAACATCAGACCTGTCAGCTGACAAGGCTCTCTGCCTAAGCTTGCTGAAAGCATTGAGACAGGCATTCAAGCAAACATGAGATATGGAGGTGTAGGAGTGTCTGGTGAAGAACACGGCTGGTCATCCTGAGGAACTGCCATTAAACAATGACCTTTGTAACTGGATGACCTTTGTACTTGGATGACACAAAGGTGGAACTCACCACCACAGACAACATTTGGGCCTAAATTGAGTGGCTCTGTAGGTGGTGGATGGATTGTTTCTATCCATCCCCATAAGTCACCAGTGGCAGGTGGGGGATTAGCCAGGCTACATTTGCAGTGTCTGGATGGTGAGCAAATAAGGCAGAGATAGGCTGATTATTTCTGATGCCACCTGACTTGCTGATGTGCAGTAAATCCATCAGTAAAGGGTTGGAGGATGCCTTGTATGCCAGGCACGTCACCTTTTAGCATTCTGTAGGATACCGAGTATACTGACAAGGCTTTGATTTGATGCATGTAGGGCATGTTGTTTAGTCTTTGTATCCTTTTAGTAAGGTATCTCTATGGGCATTCCAGTTATTGCATGCATCTGGACAGATACATGTCAAAGAGGGCATTATATTCAATAATTACTAAGCTATATACAGCTATACAGATTACTATGTTATGGCTTTCCTTCTTAATGTCAACAACTGCTTTTGAAAATCTTATTAGACAGTAGTTTAAGGAAGAAATTGGCTTTTCTTATACTGAATGTTATATATTTGCCTTAATTTATAATGTAATTATCTCAAAGTTAGATCCATCATGTGATGCTGTATGGAAATACATGTTTGCTGCTTTCTTTATATAAGAACAAAACAGTGGCAATAAAAATAAATACAATATTCAAATCTCTAGAAAATAAAATTGATAATAAAATTACTTTTGTCTTACCCAGTCTTTAACAATAATCAAGTTATTTTTTTCAAAACATAAATTTAGCAAAGAAGATTGGCTAGGCAAGTAGCAGGTTAGAAACTTCTTAAATAAAATTATGTATTAAATTATTCTTTTCTAAACATGGAATCCCAACAAAAATCACAGTGTCTTGTTGGAACTGTGACATCTTTGTATTGTAAAATGTTTGCCTGAAAAAGCATGCACATGGATTTTCTTATCCACATAAGTTTGAGATTTTTATGTTAAATATCAAAACACACTGAAGATTACCATTAATACCCTTTTTCCCATATTTTCTACATAGGGCAAAGTGTCAAATCAGCTGCCACCGCCACTCTTGATTCAATACCTCTCTCCTACCTTCTTTGACCATCATGCCTGAAAGTTGGACACCACACAATCCATCTGTTTAATGTTGAAATCCCATCTGTTTTAATGCACCACATAATCCTTTTTAATGTTGGTAGGAAAGTGCTTAATGCAGTAGACAATGTGAAGCTGTCTTTCATATCAGAGTGTGACAACCTTCTATCATATTTCTATAACGTGAAGATCAATACCACTGTCCAAAGATCTAAAGGTGAACAATTAATTACGGATGTTGGCCTGAATGAATCAGCTTTTAGAAAAATATAATACTGACACACTAAGAATCAAACAATCACAAACTGCCAGATAGAAAGTGTAGAAACCAAAAACTTAAAAAAAAACAAAACACTAAAAAAAAAATATATAGAATTTGAGTGCTTTTGTCTTTTTAATCCAGAAGACTTTTTCAGAAAATATCATTAGTTCAAAATGAGCACAATAAATACCACATTCATGCTGATATCAAACATTTGTCAACCAATGAATTACAAAACCAAAAAACACATGACACATTTGTATAACAACTATGAGAAACAATTATTTTATAAAGGAAAATGCATATTTCTTTTCTTTAACTCATATTTGATATTCACGTGACCATTCAGCTCTGGACTTCCTCATGCATTTAATAGAATTTGCCAATAAGATTTCTACATTCCAAGTCAGTATTCTCATCATATTGTCTAATAATATTTAGTAAAACTTTCTATAAAAGAAAAACATTAAACAAACATAGATGACTGCATGTTTAATTAAAACATTTTCTTATTCTTATTCTTTATAGCTAAAGCATGTTTATAAACCTTTTCACTAAGACATAATATTTTTCAGTATAAAACACTGAACAAGAAATACAATTGGCTAGATAAAAAGGCATTCAGATTTACATGTGTATAACCAATTCACATAAAACTTTATTACTATTTTGTACTAAAAACATAAGGTGATACCACAATAAAATGGTGTTGCTTAAAATTATGGCAAGCAAAAATTGCCTCTTTTTTGAAACCTTATGTTTACACTGCCACCCTTTTCCAACAAAGTTTTTAAGTTCAGACATTTTTTATTAATGCATTTAGGAACTTTACCAACCAAATTCTTTAACTCTTCATTACCTTGGACATTTTCCAGTTGTTTTCCACAATCTTAATGATACCCAAAGCATCAAATGAATGGGTCAAAATGTAACTTGTTAAATCTTCACAATTCCTAATGTAATTACCCAGAACAAAACCAGATCTTAAAAATATAAAAAAATTTGACTGTCTTTCAACACTCACTTCTTGTACTGCATTTCAATCAATCCAATTGGATAACCATAGGATCATAGAAAGTTACTAGGCTAATAACCGTAGGGACCTTCCAAGCCTAGCCAAGTTCTACCCTTATTTCCTTGATCAGCACCTATTGCCCTTGTCCAAGAAGGACACAGGTGGAACCCCTGGGATGAATTTATGGCTACCCATCCAATCGTCCAGCTTGTGTTTAAAGAGGGCCAATGAGGTGCTCTGTTTGGCATGAAGTGGGAGTCTGTTCCAAAGGTGTGGTATCCTCTGGGAGACATATCTGTCCCTCCAGCGTGTTCTATTAATGTCAAATACCAGGTTAAGGTCTTTAGAGCGAGTAACCAGTGCACCATTTGACTTGTGGATATGCAGCATTTCCAATAAAGCAGGGTCAGAGATTGCCTTATATGCAAGGTAGAGATCGCCTGTGAGTAGTTTGTATGAAACAGATTAAAGTGACAGTGACTTCAGATGATCCAGATTGAACAGATGCTGAAGACCTTGAATTTTCATTGTGAGGAATCTTTGTGGTCTCTCCAATTGCTGCAGGTGGTTGGAAAGGTGCATGCCAAAAGGGGTGTTGTACTCAATTGTTGGCCTGATGAGGGAAGAGTACAGGGAGGTTATAACTTCTCTTTTTCTGGAGGCAATGCCCTTACTTATGAGATGAGCAATATAGAAAGCCTGACTTACCATGGTGGAGACATGGTGATCAAAGGTAAGGTTGCTGTCAACCTGTGTACCAAGGTCACTCACCACTGAATGTGTACTTAGGGTGTTGCTATTGATGTGGCAGTTAGCAGGAATATCGTTCTTATGGAAAGGGATGATAATACATTTTTTTGCATTGAGCTTAAGGCCATGACTTTGGCACCAATCATTTGTTTGTGTAAGACCATCTTGTAGGATGTTGACATCATTTGGGTTATCATCATATCTGTTTGTCACAGGCAGTGTGATCACCACATCCTTTAAACAAACTCTGGATGCAGTCTCTCTGCCTGTTGGATAACCAGGATAAACAAATATCTGAAAGAGGAGAAGATGATGATGATGACACTGTATATCCAGAAGTGTGCTATCCCCAGAAGAATGATGTCTGCATCTGCACCTAGCACTAATGAGCATGGAGGTCTACACATAAGGGTTTGTTAATGGTGCTCACTGGAGGTATGGTTACTGCCCTCCCCCTAAAGTTGGTGCATCAGTGGCTACAATACAACATATGTGCAGGGTCATCTTGGAGAAACAGGCTAGTTCCTCCACAGCCATGGCAAAGATAGAAAGGGTGAACCAGGCTGTGCATGCTGTCCTTCAGACATTTCTAAAAATGTTTAAAAATCTAAATTTCATTAAAGAAATAACTGTCTTTGTCAGAAACTAATTAATTTAACCTGACAAACTGACTTTTCATTCACTTTTATAGTATATTTTTGTGTAGTGGATGACAACTTAAATAATGCAGATAAGAATTAACAAAAGTATTTTTTCTGTAGATGGTGAACCTAGACTTGTCATTTGACTTAGAATTAAAAACATCTAGACACTAAGAGTTTATCTGAAAGAATATAAATGCTGATTTGATTGTCCTGTTTATCTTTTTGCATTATATGTATTTAAACATTTTGAAATGTAGCTACATAATTAATTGTTAGTTATCTGAGATAAATTATGTTATTCTTTTTCTAAATAGCTGTTATCTTTATGGATTTTTATTTTTATTGTTGTCTTTTTCTATCATTACTGTATGGAAGTAGTAGCTGGTGATTAGCTAATAAAATTAATTTTGATCACATGTTTGAGACTGTTATAACATCCTGTTGCATTTATTTTCTGTTGTCAGGCTAGTCATATTTTATAAGTGTCTCAGTAAATAGACATCCCTATATCAATAACACATGCTAACAATAACACTGAACTTAATAACTTAATAACTACAGACCCATTGCTTTACTCTCCCCCCTGGCCAAAATCCTAGAAAAATGCATCCATACCCAGATGCTAAACTATCTCCTAGACAGCAACATCCTGTCACCTACTCAGCATGGTTTCAGACCTGCCCATAGTACCACTACAGCCCTCCTCTGCTTCACAGACACAGTAAACCATCTCAAAAATGAAGGCCTACAAGTGTCAAGTCTTATTTTGGATATGTCCAAAGCATTTGACACAGTCTCACACCAAATCCTGCTAAACAAACTAAACCAATATCATCTATCAAATTCCACTCTTACCTGGTTCCAAAGCTACTTAACTGACAGGTACCAAGCTGTGAAATGGGAAAATTCTCTCTCTCCTCAGCTGCCCATAACTATAGGAGTCCCACAGGGTTCTATCTTAGGACCACTACTATTCACAGTCTTCACAAATGACTTCCATATCTCCACACAGCATGCATCTATAATTCAGTATGCAGATGACACTACCTTAATCTGTGCTGTACAAAACATTCCCACCCTCCTGCAAACAACTCAACTAGCATTCTCTGACGTTGAAAACTACCTTACCAAAGCCCAACTTATCCTCAATCCAAAGAAAACTCAGCTTATGATTATAACCATTTCTAACAAAAACACTAACAGTCAATTCACTATCTACTCCACAAATGCTACTCCAATTGCTCCAGTGGCACAGGCTAAGCTATTGGGAATAACCATAGACTCACACCTAAAATTTGATAGTCATCTCAACTTAACTATTAAAAAAGTACATGTCAAACTGGGGTCACTCTACCGTATCAAACCATTTCTTACCAACAACACAAGATCAGCCATTGCTCGCTCCCAACTTCTATCCACCCTACTCTATGCATCTCCCATTCTGACTAATCTCAACAAAACTGAACTAGGCAAAATGGAAGCCTGCTATAACAGAATTGCCAGCTTTGCTGCAAATTGCTCATATAGAACTCATCACTGTACTGCTTTGAGACAGCTCCACTGGCTTGAACTACCCAACCTCCTAACCTACATTCAGCTCTGCCTCTGTCATTCTATCTATTACCTCCCCAATAAGTGTCCTGCTCTCAAAAACCTAGTACAACATCACTCAGCTAAAAGGCCTCTTAGATCATCAAGCAAACTACTACTAGAAGTCACCAACAGCTACAATAGCTTTGAAGAAGCACTATATAGTAGTTCAGTGGCTAAAAATGGAACTCTGTCCCTACTAGCATTCAAAACACATCATCCAAAGCCTCCTTCAAAGACCTCATCAGGCAACATCTCAAGCAAAGTTGGCAATGCCATGATTGCTTTCCAGGCTAGTGAAAGCGGATAACATATACATACAAAATCTAGAGCACTTGATAATAGTTTTCAATTTTACTCACAAACACTGGCTAATCTTCAATGTATGTACTGTACCTGTGTACTGTGCATGTATTCTACCTATGTTCCAAATTTCAGCTGTACACCACAAATCTATTAATTACCTTTATTTTTAAAATTAATATTTTTTTGTTTGTTCTCTCCACTGTAACTGTTTATGTGCCGCATACCACTGTAAAACATGTCTCTTGTAATTTATGTGTATACTGATCATGTCTAAATAACTAAATGTGTCTGTAATTTTTCTTTGTGGAGCTTTTCTCCCTGGGCCTCTGCTGAAAAAGGGCCTTTTCAGCTCAGTCAGACACCCCCGGTCAACAAATGTAAAATAAAATAAACAAATAAAATAAATGTTCAAAAAGCTAGAGACCTGAGCTATTTGAAGGGCCTTCAACACAGTGCATCTTATTATGGCCTTATTCCTTACCTCTAACTTTATCTTACTGTTGATTAACTTTTGATGTTTCCTGCACCTTTGTTTTTTCATATTCTTTACTGTTGTGTTTGTCTTGATGAGACCAATGCATTCATTGTCTTGTTTGGTTTAAGTTTAAGCCGTGTTCACATTGCATTAAAATCTAGTATCTAGTAATATGTTTCTTCCATGCACTGATATAGATCGAATATGTAAGTTGTTTGTTGCATACATTAAGGTTCCTATAAGCATAGTCTTTTCCTGTAGGAATAATTGGAAGTTTAAGCTCATACATTTCTGTAAGCTGGATCAGCAATGCTTAGATATTTTGTTGTATTTTTCAGTGGTAGAAGCTGATGTCCCATCTGCTCTACTACCACTAGCATATGATGTCCTGAACCCTGGCTCAAGCAATCTGAGCTTGTTAGAGGAACTAAAATGGGAGAAAGCAGCATATAATAATAATAATCATAATAATAATAATAATAATAATAATAATAATAATAATAACAATAATAATAATAGCAACAACAACAACAACAATGGCCCTTGAAATGCAGATTGATAATACCACAGTGATAGCTTGGCAAATACCTAGACACGTGTGTGGTATGATAGAGAAAATTACCTGGTGACACTTTTTGCAAACAACATTTTACTGATAAGAAACATATTAAAAGATGATTTTGGAATTGACTTTATTAGAAATACAAGGGCAGATGCATGTTATCTGTTTTTGTCATCTTGAAAGGTAGCTCTGTGTTGCTACACTGTAGAAAGGAAGAATGCAATGAAACTTTAAAGTTGTTCTTCTGTTTTGTTATATTGGAGACAAGAAAATGTAAAGTAACTTAAAAGTTACCAAATGTATGTCATTCCCTGTCCTGTACATCTCTTTCCATTTTACGAACTAGAAGCCAGGCAGTAATGTAATACATTATACCACTCATTTAGTGTAGTATGCAGTAGATATCATTAGATTTGTAAGGGTGAAAATGATAGAAATCTGCAAATCTAAATGCCAATTTGATTTCCTTGAGGTGTATTAATTACTTTGAAGAATGTAGACTCAGTATTGAAAATGTAGTTTCCTTAGAAATAGGAAAAGGAAAACAAGTTCTTAAGTATTTATAAAACATTAACAGTTTATGTCAAACACTTGAGACATGCTTGAGTTGATTTTCCATGTTGTCCAAGACTTTCTCAAACTTCCAGTCTCGTTAAGACTGTAATGACTAAGTAGTATTTTTGTGTCATTGACTAGCATGCAGCCTCATAAACTCTGCTGTAAAACTGACCATTCTTCATGGCAATAGGTACCTCTTGTAATCCCTGTTGGGCTGTATGGTTTGCATCAACATTACTTTGCTCAGAACGAGATCTTGCATTTTTTAAGATGATGCCTGTTTATTGCATGTTGCAGCTTGAGGTTTTTGAAATCATGGAACCTTTGGGGATAAAATGTTTTTTACTTCAACTACAGCTGAGTGTTCTCAAAGTTAGTATAGCTGAGTTAGTAGATAGATATATTAGCATGTGATGGGTGAAGAGGGTGTTTTCTCCTTTTAAAAACATTTCTGTTACTGCTCTTTGTCAGTCTTCATTTCATCAGTTTACTATTCTGATGTTTTACATTACAATTATAGTAACTTCGATTAGTTACTATAAATTCACCCTAGAGATTATGATAGTGTGTGCAGGTAAACAAGAAACGGTAGGATATTGAAGATAGAAGTTTTGTGTTATTTGCAGGACTGAAGGACTGAAATGAATGTTGTAGCTGTGCAGAGTTCTACTTGTATATAAGTGTATAAAAGAAAATAAACTCTACTGAAAAAATACAGTTATCTACATACATTCCATCCTGTCATCTCATAAAGTTCAGAAGCAAAAAAAAAAAAAGAGAGAGAGAGTGAAATCAGTGTTAAACACTGAGCACTTTTCAGACCCCACTTCTCTCCCTCTCAAACTTTAGTGCATTCAGATAAATACATCATCATCATCACATGGTGGGTAAAACCAGCAGGGAAATCTTGAAGTTAAGCCTGGCAAAGTATATCATATCCATGTCCAGAATGAGGAACATACATTTTATTGAGAATGAGAAGCAAAGTAAATTCATGATGAAAACAGTGCTGATGATTAAAAGAAGGTAAAATTAATTTGTGTTAAAGTCAAAGCTTCATTTTCTACATAAAAAGAAAAGTATGAATAAGGGTCATTCCCTGCTATTCATAGAAATAGTATAACCATCATGTAAAGAGATGATTTTTATGCACAATGGACAATGTACACAATTCACAAACAGTATATTGATGCATGATAGTGCACGTGTACATTTATGAATTTTACACCAAACTGCTGCCGTATGAGTGGTGTGCTGTGATGGTACCATGGCTTACAAATGTAGACAATAAAGGTCTGTGACAGCACACATATGCACGCGTATGTTGCATGCATGCCATACATATAGGCTGTGTGGACTTAAGAGGCGCAAGGCATCTATCAATGTTGCCTGTCATGGGATATCTGTCACCTAACACTGTACTCATGCAGGACAACATTAACACATGTACTATGTAGCCAACCAGTCTGCCTACAACTGTGGTAAGGGACACAAAGAACACACATGATGTTTTTGTAGACATGATATTAAATAATAAATGTTCATAGGGTTATAGAAGGTTACTAGGCTAACGGCTCTAGAACCCTTACAATCCTAGCCATATTTATCCCAAGTTGCCCCAGATATCAGTGTTTAGGTGAGTGAGGTTTGCAGAAGTAAGGGTCTATGGTAGTTGATACCAACTTCCTCTGACCAGGAGGGACATGGGTGCCACACCAGGAATGAATTTGCAGTCACCTATCCATTGATCTAGGTTGCGTTTGAAGAGGGGCTGTGTTTCACATGAAATCACAGGAACTGGAAGATTGTTCCAGAGAAGTGACAGTCTCTGGGAGATATATATGTTTCTCTAGCATGACCTGTTCTTGTCAGAGGTTAGGTTAAGATCCCTGGAGCAAGTGACCCTCGTGCAGTTTGATTTACGAATGTGCAGCATTTCCATCAGGACCAGGTCAGAGACTGCCCTGTAAGCCAGGCACCGGTCACCCCTTAGCAACCTGTAGGAGACAGAACACAGTGACAGAGCTTTCAGTCTTTCCATGTAACACTTGTTTTGTGTACCCTGTAATTTCTTGGTGAGAAACCTCTGTGGTATCTCCAGTTGTTGCAGGTGTCTGGTGAGGTACATACAAATGGGAGCACTGTACTCAATTATTGATCTGATGAGGGATGAGTATAAATAAATTATAACATCCTTAGATCTAGATGTGATGCCTTTACTTATAAGATGTGCCACATAGAAGGATTTCCTTACTATCTTAGATATGTGATGGTCAAACTTCAGATTACTATCAACTTGAGTACCCACATCACTTACCACTGGGTCTACTCTTAGGGGGCTGCTGTCTATAATGTAATTAGCATGGATGTCAGCTTTCCCAAAGGGAATAGTAATGCATTTTTTTGCAGTTAACTTTAAACTGTGGCTTTGGCACTAATTATGTGTCTGTGTTAACCCTGCCTGCAGTATATTAACATCATTAGGGTACTCAATGATTGCTCCCAATTTGCAAACATCAGTGAACTTGGTCAGCCACAGGCCGTCCAAGTTTGCCTGGTCTTCTGAGAAATAAATTCTGAACATTAAGGGGCCCAGCACAGAACCCTGTGGTATGCCACTTGTGAGTGGTCTTTTGCTAGAGATGAAGTCACCCACTTTGACAGTATGTGTCCTATTGGTGAGCCAGTTGGCTACCCATCTGGTAATGTAGGGTTTAATTCCCAGTTGGGGAGAGTTTCTCTATAATACCTGAATGGGGAATTGTGTCAAATGCCTTGGCTAGGTCAAGATAGGTAGTAAGCACTATCTTTCCCTCATCCAGGGCCTTGGTGACTTTCTCGAAGAAGTCAACCATGTTTAGCAGGCATTATTTACCTTTAACAAATTCCAACTGGGTTGGGTCCAGAGTTTGGAGATTACCTATGTCCTTGTTAATAAACTCCATAATGACTATTTCCATGGCACTGCAGGTGAGGCTAGTCAAGCTTATGGGCCTATAATTCCCAGGGTCAGTTGATGGTCCCCTTTTGTGCAGAGAGATTATTGTTGTTGCCCTGCATTCCACTGGAGCATAGCCAGTTTGCAGGCTGTGGTTAAACAGGGATCTAAGTGGGCCAGCTAGGTCATGTTTTACGTTGTTTAAAATGCAACCTGGGATGTTATCTGTTCCCACTGATGCTGTGTTTTCTGCCTTGGAGAGCACCAAGATGACCTGCTGTCTTGAGATAATATGCTGAAGCATGGTGGCAGGTATAGTTTGGGGGATGAATGGAGCATGCGGGGGGGGGAGGTGAAGTTTGTTCCATATTTATCAGCTAGCAGGTTGACTATTACATCCAGTTGAGTATGGGTGTTGTCATACACAACCAGTTCAGAGCATACTGTAGCTGGGTATTCCCTTTTAGATTTCAGATGTAGTTAAATAATGCCTTGTGATTATCCTTAGCTAAGGAGGCTATTTTTACTTCTTAATTAGCTTTGGAGGACTTAACAAGATCTCTAATTTGTTTGTTGAACGTAGAGAGGGATTTCTTCCTCTGCTGAGCCAATTCCCTCTTGTTGTTGCACATTATTGTTTTCTCTTGTCGCATAGCCTGTTTATACTAGGGGTCCACCAGGGTGGCTTGTTTTTCAGCAAGACATGGTTTTAATCCAGTCAGGTACAGATGATTCTATGCAACTGCTTAAGTGGTTATACAGGACATTGATGTACACCTCTGCATAGGAGTCCGTGTTATCTGCATTCGGGGGGGGGGGCTTTGAAACTTCTTATACCATCACTTAGTAGGAAGTAATTTGTCTTTCAAAAAGTCTTAAGTGTTTTTGAGCTTGATGGGGTATCTGGTCTTATAATTACATCAGCTGAGACTGATTTATGGTCCGTTGTTACTAGGGAGGACTTCACATGGGGGGGAGGTGAAATGCTCTCCCATGTTAGTGAGTACTATATCCAGGACATTTGAGCCTCTTGTGGGTGTACTGACTAGCTGTTCTAGAGCATTTGCATGAGAAAGTCCAAGAACCTTTGAGCCAGAATGTTTGTGGTCATGTATGTTTCCTAGCTGGTGGTAGAATAATTAAAATCACTCATGATACAGTGTTGGGCTGTATGGCAAGTGACTCTAGTAAGTCCAGGTATGCAGTATGCTTTTCCTGTTTTATAGTGGGGACCTATAGCTAGCTATGATGTGGTAGGGGACTTTGCCTATAGTTAATTTGACATGGAGTAGCTCAAGAGAATCATACTGTTTGACCAGTCTAGAAGTGTGCTTATCCTTAATAAAGATGCATACACCTGTTCCTTTGGTTCTTTCATGTTCAGTTTGTGGTCTGAATGTATGAAAGGCATTGTAGCCCTGCATGGCTGGGGTGCTTTCCATACCGTTGAACCATGTTCAGTGACTGCACAGATGTTAGCATCTTCCAATGTGAGGAGTGCTTCCAGAGAGTGCAGTTTCTTGTTTAGATTCCTAACATTAAGCAGTACTACCTTGAGTTTATCTAGTGAAGATTTTGTTATGTTGGAAGGTTAGTTATTTTGACACTGCATAAAAAAGGACTCCAATTTCATAGCGTAACTAAATCTCTCACATAAAGTATTTGTTTGTTTCAGACGTAAGTGGTTGTAAGTATATATGAGACAATTGCTACATTGCCTCAGGATGGCCATGTTTATCAGGCTGGCCAGAGAGAAACTGCTCTTCCATGACAGAAGGGTGTTACTGTATGTTTTATTAATGAAGGGAATGGGTTAATTTGACAGGACTGTGCTTGTAGTACAGAGACTGCAAGAGGGACCTATACTTTGTGTAGGCTAAGGATGATCAATAAGGCAACACTGCTCAGTGTATAACTGAGTTGCTCCTAGAGAAGCAAAAAAGCTTGGAAGGGTTTCACTGAAAGCTGTTCAGGGAAAATTGAGCTTCTAGGCTTTTGCATCTGCACAAGGCACTGCTAACCACATCTGTGCAAGGAGCAGCTCCACACAAACGCGAGGCTTAAATACGAGCAAAGCGAAACAAGTTTTAAGCTAACTACCAATCAGGAAAGTACACAATAAGCCTTACACCAGCAATCCCCAACTCAGACAGGTTAGATCATCACACTTCTGCCACAGTGGTACAGAAAAACACCTTCTTAATGTGGAATAGCTGGTTTGGAGCTGAAGTGTAACAAGACCACACAAACTACCTACAACAGTCCTACAACTAATAGATACAATGCAGTACAGTGCAATTAACTGCAGTTACAGTATATAACAGACGTGCCCTTTTGTGTGCTTCCCAGCTCAAATGGACCAGGTAAACAACTACTGCCACTAGATAAATAATCCCAGTCCTCTTAATATAAAAGCACAGTAAATGAGTATTCTGAATGAAATGCTATCAAAATTAAACTTAAAGGTAATTAAATGGTGCCACAAACAAATGCAAAGATACAGATACAGTAGCATACTTTAAACAGCTTACAAAAGTGTGATTCTTCAATAAAAGTATTTTGTTTGTATAAATGAGCCAAGAGCCACTCAACTGTACAGAATGTATAAATGCACTAAAAATAAGATAAGCTGATTAATAGCCCTCCTGCCAATAAAACTACTTGCAGAAATCTCAAGTGTTTCTCGAACCTAAACAGACCAGGCTACATCAATGTGCACTAGATGGAAATCCACTTACCTCTTGATGTAAAAACAAGCACTTGCTAGAGTGTGAAAATACACTACTTTATCCAGTAGCTTTCTAAATAATGTTTTCAGAGCAAGTAAATCAGTAGAACAGATAATGTTGAGGCAAAGTGCACTTTTTTAATATAAGCATAGGGAAAGATAAATAATTCAAGATATCAGCAGCATTGTAGAAAGGGAGGAGCTTATTAAGCTCAATTTACACTAGGGGTGGGCAGCTTAAAATCATCAGTTTTAAAAACAGATCAACAAACAGGAGGTTGGGTAGGAAAAACTAGCAGGGAATCACCAGCAGTGCTTTCATTTATGCAGGCTTTAAACTTTTTAGAAAATACAAATGCCCAGAAATTTACTATGTATTTAAGTATCACTCAAGCGAGTGTTTCACCAATGAAAAAACATATGAATTGTGCAACCTAGATAATTTAAGTGTCTTCCTCTCACATAGAACAAAAATACCAGGCCAAGCAGATTTCTTACAACAGAAAACAAAATGGAGTAGGTAAAACAGAAAGCAACTCTATCGGCAAGTCACAGACAAAAAAAGTATAGATTTACTTTCCTCACCTAGCAGGGAATCACCAGCAGTGCTTTAACTTATGCGGACTTGAAATCTTTTTAGAAAAGACAAAGTATCACTCAAGAGATGATTAAAAAAATACAAAGCAGAATTATGAACATCAGAACTACTTGAACAAGCAGCAGCTATGCAGCACTATATACATACTCATACATGTAAAAAAAACTGGTCAGCTTCCTGTTCACCTCTCGAGACTACTATGGAAGCTGTAAGTGTACTAGATTGGATTCTGCAACCTGCCATGATTAGACAAACCACCATCTGCGGTGCCAGAAGAAGCAATCCCAATGGGCCACATGCCTTGGAATGTGTGGCCAGATATAGGTGACTCCAGACCTGCTTGGGCAGGCAGAAATGTATCAGGTCCTCTTCCAGACACATGTTGCCATAGTAGGAGACTACTGGGCACATACTGCTAGGTGGTCCACAGCAATGTTGTCCAGTATGATGTTTGGTAGGAGCAGTACCTTCTGTTCCATTAGCCCAGTTAGCCATTGACTGTCTTTCACATCAATCTGTGTGCATAACAGTTTGGGCAGCCTGGAACACACTCACATATTCCTCAAGCCTTTTTTGCTGCTGCTCTTACCTCTGTGGCATAAGTTGGTGTGAAATATATAAATCAGGAAAGCACATGATGTATACCATTGTTCATGTCTATGCAAATACATGTCAACAATGTAAAATAAAGGTAGAACATACATGTAAGTGGAGACACATGAATGACATAGAAACACAGATGACACATACATAAAGATAGTAACACTCACACAAAGTGGTGTATACATCTGCATCAGTAATATTACATTGCTGGTGCCTGTTATGCTCCTGCAACATGCCACTGGCATTATGGCCATTGCACACATGACAATCAGATAACTATGCATCCTGTCACCACGAGGCACCATCTGTCATTGATGGAATATACAGTTGTGCAAAATACTCACTGCCTGATCCATCAGCTACATACATGGAAACAGGAATACAGACTACAACTGCTCCCACTAGGTTTGTTCAGTATTCAGCAGCCATGTCCTGAAAAGTATACAAAAGATGACAGCATGGCACACATAGTGGGTATAGGTATTACAGTGCAGCTGTAGTATACCGAATTGGTGGTGCTATTGGATTCCTGTACTCATGGTCCAGCACAGGGTGCAGCCATTCAGGCTCCCTCTTTCCTAATCAAACCACTCCACTTGTGATGGCACTGATCACCTGATGTGGGAATGCCAGTATTCCAGGTGAGAGGCCGCCTTATGATCATCCACATATCTGCTTTTCACCTACCCAGCAAGCAGAAGGACAGTTCCATATAACATGCCACAGACAAGGAGGTTGACTTACAAACAGGTACATCTCCTATTCCTTACACATTTGAGCATGATAACCCCTTTTGGCTGCCGTTGTCTTTCAGTAAAGAGCAATAGGTTTGTATGTGCTAATATCTGAGTGGTGCAGCTGTCATGGAGTGAGCAATCTGTCAGTCATCCCCACTGATGTGCATTCACTATGATGGGGATGCCCCTGCCACACCACTGCCTAAGTATGCACTCTATCAAATAGTGTGGAACACCTGCTATACACTGGATCATACCGTCCTATCACTGTGTGCTCTTGACTGCTGTAGTCTCCTAGCTCAGGTGTTGCAATTGATGAAGGTTATGACACCCTATCATTCAGTCCATATTCAGACACACTAGTCCTATAATGTCATAAAGCTCAGAAGTAGAAAGACAATCGGCATTCACCAGTGGGTACTTTTTATGCTTCTCTCTCGTTCTCTCTCTCTCTCTCTCTCTTTCTCTCACTCTTAAACTCTTTTGCTTGAAAGTATGTAATGCTCTTAGACTGTATGCTGCCTAGTCAGTATCACATGACACCACAAGAAGTACTTGCGGTTTGTTATTCTATATGTCCGTACATGTTTATACATGTTACTTAGCTGTACAATACATTGGTCAGTAGCATAGGTTGTCTGTGTTTTCCTGTAGTGATGGCAAAGAAACATTTATTTATTTATTTATTTTATTTTACATTTGTTGACCGGGATAGTCCGACTGGATACATGTCCATTTTCAGCAGAGGCCTGGGGAGAAAAGCTCAAATAGTACATACAGATAAACATTAAAACATTAAAACAATTGCAGTCTATCATAGCTCAAGCTGACATGGTTATAATCAGAAAGAAGGGACTAGGTATTTCTTACAGTACTGCTTAGTGTACTATAGTACGGTAGGAGTTATTCTGGATTGTGACAGGGCCATAGCCAGTGTGTCATAAAAATACTGTTTGAGATTTTTCTTGAATTAGTTTAATGATGGTTCTAGAGTTAGGTCAGCTGGAAGTGAATTCCAGATTTTGTTAACAGAGTTAGAAAACAAGGAGTCATCGGCTTAGTTGTTAGTTTTGAGTGTTTGAATCAGCATACATAAAATTAACTTTTACTGCCCAGGAAATGGAAGTCCTGTTGGAGTCAGTTCACAGAGAAGGGCCATTCCTGATGGCTTATAGGGGGAAGTATGAGGAGAAGTGGAGGTGCTGGGCAGAGGTGACCTCATATATCAATACTGTAATTGGCCACAGATGACTTGGAAAATTCCAAAAGAGGGTGACAGACATCAGGGACTCTAAAGAGGACAACTGGCCTGCAGATATACCTAAATCATACCCCCACCTGGTTTATGCTGTTAACTATGAAGAAAATCTGCTGTAGAACTTAGTCTCAGAGGTGTCTATCACCAGTATCCTGAGTGGGCTGGAGGTTGGAGACCCTCATGGTGTGGGTGAGGTGAATAACTTCCACATTACCCTACAATATTGCTATAACCTAACATATGTGTTTCCCCTGTCATGTATTAATAGCATGTAATAAATACTGTTCATTTGTCACTTGACAAAGTTTACAGGTGAAGGAACATCATGGGGTACCAACAGCTGGGTGCCTGCAGTGTCCTGACATATGTCTTGGGAAGGTACATATGTTCGTGTTGACATAACATATATTGGTAGGGGAATATACAAACACTGAAGCATGTCATGCATTACGGGTCCTGCCAGTGTTATCTCTGTGTCTCCTCATTGTCCTACAACATGGAGGGATGCCAAACTTAAGCAGGCATGGGGCTAGCCTCCTCATGTCACATGAAGAAAAGACATATCTGGGTCAACTGCCACCCTGTGCCATCCCCAAACTGGTGCCCTCCTTCTTTCACTCAGTATTGCAGTGTTAGCAGCACAATAGGTAGCATACTCACTTTTGGTCCAGACGACTGTGGGTTCTACTCCCACATCATGTAGCTGGATTGCTGACAGTATAGTGCCCTTTAAGGTGCGGGTACTGCACTCCTGAGTGTGCTGTCTTTCAGATGAGATGTTAAACCAAGGTCCCATCTGCCTGAGTGGATGGTAGGTGCAGTGAGATCTTTGGGTTGGGGGTTGGTATAGTAGTTAAAGTGTTCAACTCACAGACACAAGGTACAGGGTTTGATTCTCATCTCTGAAAGGGAAATTGGCTGGGCTTAGCTAGCCTAGTAACTACCTATGAACCTAACAGGACAAAAAAAAAACTTACAAAGATGGGGACAAAAAGAGATATCTTCTGAACTGTTGCAAGGAGTTTTGCCCACACGATATTTGAGTTGGCTATGCAATGTAATGTATATAACTGCCTTTGCACCCTGTTTTCCTGCCCTGAGGAGAAGGTTGACAATTGTAAGAACTAATTCAAAAGATCACTGTAAAAGTATTTCAGGCATAAAAGACTAATTCATTCTCAGAATTTACAGAACATATTTTTTTAAAAACTGCACCATGTTTACTGCACATCAAGAACTATAATTCAAAAATCCTTCTAGCAGAATTTGCTCTCACTAATGGCAATGCATCAGCAGAAAACCCTAGTTTGAAATGTTGTAATACCATAATTTTGATCATTCATTTATTTATTTGTTTTATTTTATTTTAATTTATTTTATTTTATTAATTTTTATGCTTTGTTGACAGGGCTAGGCCCTCTAGGCCAGTAGACTTTTTTTCAGGTGAGACTGAAGGCGGTGTTCATACTAACTAGGAGACATGTGCCAAGGGCATCGGGGAGCTACCTCTGCTGTTTTTGATAAGTGCAGTGAGATCTTTTAAATCCACCTGAGCTACTAAAGTCTAAGTTTAAAAATAAATTACATGCAGAGGAGGTCTCAGTTGCAGGATTCATTTTAAGAAAAAGTAATTGGAGTGTTTTCAGATGACGGCAAGACAGACAGATGTAGCAGACAGATGTATTGCTGCATCAAAATATGACAAGCCTGTATTATAATAGTGATTAAAATAATCTAATAGTTTCAGAAATGTGAATATTTCAGTAATTAGACTTTCTACACCACAAGTAACCTAAACCTCAGTTTAACAAGAGTCACTTCTACTGAAAATTATGAATTATTTGAAATCAAGTGGGCATCCTCTAGGCATGAGGGCCAAGGGTTATGAAATTTGGGTAGAACACACACACCTGGTTGCTAAGACAATACTGTTTTGAAAGAAGGAGGTGGAGCAGGTGAGGATATTTTAAAAGTGATAGTATGAGCCATGGTAGCCATGGCAATTTGATAAATTCAAGCTTGATGGAGAAGAAATTGAGATGGTTTTGAGTATGAGCCTTTTGGGTACTCATGTGAGCAATGATTCAACTAGCACTCATGAAATATTACATCATTTGACACTGAACAAGATGGCTATGAAGTCTCTAGATAAAATATCCAAAGGTAAAGACATCAGACTGCAGATGAAGGTTTAGTCTAGCCTAGAGTCTCATATCCAGAAACAAGATCGAAGGAAGATCAACGCATTCAAAATGTGGTGCTGGAGAAGAATCCTGTGTGTGACATGGGTAGTGAGATGGACCAATAAGTTGATCATAGAAGACATTAAACTGGAAATGCCACTTGAAACACAAATGATGAAACTGCATTTGTTGTACTTTGGTCACACAGTTCGAAGGGAAAGATCACTATTAAAGAATATTATGACTGGAAAGATTGTGGGTACAAGGTGCAGAGGAAGACCGCCAATGAGATGTATTGATATGATCACAACGACAATGGGTCGGACATTGAAGGATCTCATCAGACTAGCACAAAACCAAATTCTTTTTAATTCTTTAGTCTATCAAGTCACAAAGACTAGAACTCTAGCTGATGGGACATAACAGTCATGACAGTGTCAGCAATATGAGAAATAACTCTGGTAAATATTTCTGGGCCTTGAGAAATTTTCTTTAAATGAGAATGTTTGATGGAAAAAAATAGATTCTGTTTTTGAGTTCAAAGAAAGGAGAAGGCAGTCTTCTCAGCTAAGGGTGAAATAAACAAAACTTTGGAGTCTGGACATCAGTTGCTCTAGTGAGCCAGTGTTAAAGATCCATTCAAGATATCTGCATTTTTTCCTGATAAGTAAACTGGTTATAGTGTGATCCTGTGATCTGGTATCCATTCCAATATGATCACTGCCTTCCTGTGTATACTGTAACCAGTTATCCTTCTTTGTTTGCTGATGTTATCTTATGACATCAAAAATTACCATACAAATTCTCTGCTGTTTGTATTTATCTAAATGATGCCTAGCAAAAGGCTTCTTATATGGTTCATATGTGTTTACTAGGCTAATGACTACATGGGCCTTTTTAAGCCTAGCCATGCATCCCAAATCTCTGACAAGTTATGGTGCCCTTGATGAGTAACCAGGGGCTTGGGACATGAATCATTTGCACGCAGGGGCCTGGGAGATGAACCATTCACAGGCTGCCTTTTTCCATTAGAGACACAGGTGGCAAACCACAAATAAATTTCCTGTTCCCCATCCAATTGTCCAAGTTACACTTGAATTGGGTTAGGGAGGAACTCTCACATGGATGGGGAGCCTGTTCCAGAGAAGTAGTAGTCTCTGGGATAAATTCCTGTCTCTCCAGCAGGTCCTATTTATATCACAGGCAAGGCTAAGTTTTTAGAACAGGTAATTCTGGTGCTGTTTGGTTTTGTGGATATGAAGGAGGTCCATCAAAGTGGGGGTCTGACAATGATCTGTATGCCAGGTATAGATCTCCCCTCAAAAGCCTGTAGGAGACAGAATAGAGGGTTAGGGCCTTGAGGTGGTCTGCACAGGACATGTTACTTATGCCTTGTATTGTTTTAGTAAGGAACCTCTCTGTGAATGCTCTAATTGTATATGCCTGGTTAGGTACATACCAAAGGGGGCATTGTACTCAATGTCAGGTCTGATGAATGCTGAATACAGTGGAACAACGACTTCTTTAGACCTAGATGTCATACCTTTGTTTATAAGTTGCACATCATAAAATGATTTCCTCTCTATTGTAGACACGAGATTGTCAAAGGCTGGATTACTGTCTGTGTGTATCCCCAAGTCCCTGAATACTGTGTCAACTCTTAGGGGTGTGTTGTCAATACAACAGTATCCTTCGGTAAGTTATCCACCCCTGGTAATTATTACATATTTCTTGGCATTTAATTTTATTCCATGGCTCTTACACCAGTTGTTTATCTGTGTCAGCCATCCCTGGAGAACATTTGTGCCTGTGAACGGTTCAGTGACATTTCCTAATTTACAGTCACCTGCAAATTCAGTCAATAAGAGGCCACTGACATTGGCCTTGACTTTAGAAATGTAAATGCCAAAATGAAGCAGTCCCAGGACTGATCCCTGGGAGACATCGCTTGTGACTGGCCTCTCTGTAGAGGTGGACTCCTCAATTCTGACCTCCTGGGTCTTGTCTTCGAAATCCCCTTATAACTACAGGCACTGTTTTCATTTTTTTTAAATAATTAAATGAACAGAAGGCATCAAGAACATTTTAAAACACTAGAAGAAACCCCAAACATAGATTAAGGCATCTACTGTTAAAATCTAAGGTACTTCTCTGGTTAAAAAAAGTATTCCGACAAATGTATTATAAGGCTATCCTGAACAAAATAACTTGTATTTGTCGATTGCACTTCAGTAGTGGTAAAGAGTCTTTGCTTTGCTTTCCTAAGATTTTTCACTTATCAATGTGCATTTATCGTATGCTGTATTGCGCTAGATACTATTAGAATGTATAAGGATTATGTTATGGGGAAGAAACATTACAAGGAGGAGGGGAGCAGATAAACCCAAAACTGGATTAAAAAATGCATCATTGAAGATGGAATGGTGAAGGACTTACAGAGCTGTTGTGATTTCTACAGAAAAAAAATATTACTAAATGATGGATCAGTTGTATAAAAGACTGGGATATGACAGAGAAGGACATCCTTGTCAGGGAACACTTGAATAAACCAATTCCACGGATATGGGTATACTGAGGCTAGGAACTTTGAAAAAGCTAATTTGTCTAGTGGTCTGCTGCCATCTGTTGGTGGGATGAGAATATTTCCTTCTGCATCACTGCAGAATTTTTTTTTTTTTTTTTACTACGAAGGAAAGGGGTGAGAAAATATTTTCACCTTTAATGGGATCACCGACCTACTTTGCTACTAGTTGCATTACTGTTTCCTAAATAATGCACATTTTATGTATTTAACTTTGTTTACCAGGACAGGGCACTGATCATTTCTGACCAATTTCAGTCTGAGCTCTAGGTTATGGAAGAGCCACTGTTACAAAAAGTTATAATTTTAACAAGTGAACTTATAGTGTTAGTAGACCATGAGCTTATTAGACAATCTATTTAAATCTTCATATGCAGTCAGGTTATGGGTAGAAGAAAGAAATAAGGATATGACTGGAACCAGGAAAGAGGAGACAGGGGTACAGGGGATGAAGGAACATAAAGGGACTAAGTAGGGAGGCTGAGAATAAGAGGAAGAAATATTTTCTTTACAGTTATTGCCTTTCTTTTCTCTTCTTAGAAGTCATGCTCTATAATTTGCCTAAATAAAGTCTTACTATTGATGTGGCATTTAGAATCTCAGCCATTACATGCTCTGAGAATGGATATAGCCCGAGCCAAGTATATAACCTTGTAGTTACAACTGTAGAAGTAGACAACAGGAAAACAAATACTATATAGATTCTTCGGTCTAATGGTAGAGTGCTTGTGCTTAGTGTAAATGATCCTGTGCTTGGGTCCCAGCTGAGGGTAATTTTTGCCTGGCAGTTAGTGGAAGAGAATTAAGGCTATGAGCTGTTAACAAGTGCTGCTTCCTGTGGTAGAGGGTTTGATTCCCTCAGTCTTCATTTGCCTACTGTGTGACCTTGAGCAATTCACTTAATCAGACAGTATTTTGGGGCAGCTGGGAATCGGGCTAGGTTCCTCAAAGGACTTCTAGACAACATACTCAATAATTACCTATGAATATCAAGGCATACTTTGTTGCATGTAGGTCAATGTAGAGGATAGGAATTATATGAAGTCGAAGACTAAGGAGTCTTGCAACCATTATGCCTTGCCAGTTCCCAGTCTAGAATGTTCCTCCCTTCTTGAGGACTTCAGGAGGTCTATATCAGTCATGCTCAAGGTGAATTTATGAATACCCAATCTAATTATCCAGCTCTCACTTGAAGGAAGATAGTGTATCACACTGTTTTATCTACAGAGAGAATCTATTCCAGAGGTGAGCAGATGCTGAGTAATGAATGTGTCTATCCATTGAATTTTATTGATCTGTTGAAGCAGGTTTAGATCTCTTGTTCTGATAACTGTGCAACTGTTTGATTTATGAAGGTACAAGAGATCATCAACTACTGTGTCTCTGATTGCTCAGAAGGCAAGGCATAGGTATAATCTGAGGAGCTTATACAACACAAAAAAGAAGGACAGTGTTTTTTGTCTTTAATGGGAGCGTAGGGATTTTACACATGTAATCCTCTTTGTTAGGAGCCTCTGTGTTCTTTCCAAATGTTTGATATGCCTGGTGAGTTACATCCTAAAGGGGGCCTTGTATTCTATATTTGATCTGATCAGTGCTGAATTTAAGGGGACAATAACCACTTTTATCTGGATGTTATTCCTTTGACAATCAGCTGCACCAAGTAGAAGGATTTCCTAACAACTTTTGCTACATGGAGGTCAAAGAAGATGGAAATATGAAACCTGGTTCCCAGGTCTCTAACTACATTTTCATTTTGAAGTGGGTTATTGCCAGTGCTAAATGCTGGGCAACGGTTTGCCTACCAAATGTGACAATCTTGCATTTTTTAGCATTTAATTTAAGCTCATTTTCATATACCAAGCATTTATAAGTGTAAGTTCCTGCTGAAGGGCTTATGTGTCAGAGGGGGATATGACAATTATTCCCAGTTTGCAGTCATGTGCAGACCTGGTTAGCTAATAGTTTTGGATTTTAGTCTGTAGATCACAGAAGTAAATACTAAATAAAAAACATCCCAGCACTGAGCCCTGTGGGAGACCACTTGTCACTTTCATGTTCCCTACTGGGGTTTGGCTTTATTAGCCTCAATGTATTCATAAAGACTTAAAAAGATAAAAGTCATGGGCATGCAGAAGCCATTTAGAGGAAACATTGGCATGTCCTTAAGGGGTTATTTGCATGTATCCCATGGGCCTCCACTACAGTAGCTTTAAGGTATTACACAGTGAAGACTGTAGCTTGGATGGGTCTTTCTTGCAGTTTTTACTGAATGATTTGTCTTTGTGACCTTTTTACCCATATATCCCTATCTATCTATCTGTCTAGCTATCTATTTGTCTGTCTATCTGTCTGTCTATAGGTACACAATGAGTCGTTGAACAACATAATCAAACTGTAATTCATCAAACTAAAATCAAGACTGTAGAAATATGGACTTACCAAAAAAAAAAAAAAAAAGTGGTTTTGCAAGGGGACAAGTCCCCTGTGTTTGTTACACCCCCTGCTACTTAAATACACCAACTTCAAGAGTGCACAATACCAGGGAAAGAGGAAAAATTATTTTACTGATCTAACAAAAATAGTCTGTTTGAACTGTATTCTGATGTATGACTTTACTTATCACCACAGAATACATTCAATGTTTATATATATATATATATATATATATATATATATATATATAGGTCTACTTCTTAAATTTTATTGACTGAAATTCATTTGACCGAGACCATATAACCTGAAGTTCATAACACTGAAAACTCACTTGACTGAAACTCATAACACTGACACCTTACAATGCTAAATTTCAACATAGTAGTGGCAGTGTGTATAAGGTAAGTAAAAGCTATATGCCCTTTTCCCCACTGTAGTGCGATCCTGGAGTTAGTATATATAGTTGGGGGAGGGGTGGTGGGCACAGCCCCCCAATTTAAATATTTTGAAACATAGACATGGATACTTACAAGTCCAATAAATTACTCTTTTCAGAACAAAATATATACCTACACCCCCCCAACTATATATACTAACTCCAGGATCACACTACAGTGGGGAAAAGGGCATATAGCTTTTACTAACCTTATACATGTTGCCACTACTATGCTGAAATTTAGCATTATAAGGTGTCAGTGTTATGAGTTTCAGTCAAGTGAGTTTTCAGTGTTATGAACTTTAGGTTATATGGTCTCGGCCAAATGAATGTCAGCCAAATGAAATTTCGATCATATGAAGTAGACCCATATATATATATATATATATATATATATATATATATATATATATATATAGACTCTGTCATTGTCTATATTGGTGTGAATGACCTGAGACGTACCTCCCTGGACTACATGAAAAGAGACATGGAAGAGCTCTCCGATCTTGTAGCCCAGGCAGGTATGACCCTAGACCTGAGTAGCATTCTGCCATCGCCCAGAATGATACCGCAGTACAAGGACAAAATGATTGACTTCAACAATTGGCTAAGCTTCTGGTGTCATTCTAAGGGGATCCTGTATCTGTCTGCTTGGGATGACATGGTCAAGAGACCACGATGCTTTGCCACAGATGGCCTGCACCTGTAGCCTCTGTGATTCCAGATACTGGCTAAGGCTCTTGCTGCCCCTATAGTGCCTTTTTTAGGCAAGGTTCAAATGACAAATTCACCACCATAACAGGAACAGGCAAGCAAAAACTGAGGGTAATGCTACTCAATGCTAGAAGTCTAATTCTCAAAATGCACTCACTCGAGGCACTCCTTAAAATGGAGAACATTGATATCTGTGCAGTGACTGAGACCTGGTTCAAGGCTTCAGAGAGCACCCCTGCACTACCAGGCTATAACTCATACCACACTTTTTGGCCATGTAACCTGGACCGAAACACCAAAGGTGGAGGTGTGTCCATATTCATTAAGGATATTCACACCTCCATGCT
The DNA here is from genome assembly GCF_019279795.1 of Protopterus annectens. Classification (NCBI taxonomy): domain Eukaryota; kingdom Metazoa; phylum Chordata; order Ceratodontiformes; family Protopteridae; genus Protopterus; species Protopterus annectens. The sequence goes on along the minus strand of NC_056741.1, from coordinate 232,930,032 downwards.
AGTTGCTCAGCATAATGCATCCGAGGTTATCCAAGTGCAACTAACTTTGGGCAAAACTGCAATCCAAATTGTAGCTTGCTACAGATCCCTCACCATGCCTCAGGATTCCCACTCCTCTTTTCTTGATGTACTGGAAAATATTAGGGTTCAACCAAACACCCTAATAATGGGCGAATTCAACTATGCCACCATTAACTGGGAAAACTACTCGTGTACCAACTCCTTAGCTCAACGCTTTCTGGAATTCATAAACTCCAATGCCCTGGATCAACTTATCCACACCCCCACCAGGGGCAACAATATCTTAGACCTAGTCATTACCAACATGAGTGACCGGTATTCCACACCTGAAGTCAACTCCTCGTTGGTCCGATCCGACCATAAGCTAATCACCCTTGATATCCACATCCTGCCCCCACCCCCCATTAAGGAAACCATGGTAAAAAAATTTTCCAAAGCCAACTTCATGCTTCTTAAGACAGAAGTGGTGAACTTCATGATACCCATGCAGATGGACAATACAGTTACAACTGCTGAATCCTAAACAAACACGAGTGCATGGATCGTGCTATCCCAAACAGAACCAAGACGCTATCCTCCAAAAAAAGGAAGCCAATCTGGTGGTCCCCTGCCATAAACAAACTGTACAACAGAAGGAAGAAACTGTTGCAAAAGAGAGTAAAATCTCATGAGTGGAGGAGCTCCCTGGTCAGCCTCAGTAAGAAGCTGAGATCCATTATAAGATCCTCCAAAGCTAGCTACAAAAACAAAATCGCAACTAATTCTAAGGACAACCACAAAGCATTCTATAGCTATGTCAGGAATCTCGAATGCAACACCCAGATCTGCTCTGAGTTACAGCACAATGGCATGAAAATTACTGAACCAACTGATATTGCCAACATCCTGCAGATAGGTTCAGTGCTAACTTTAGCCCCCCCTCACCCCCTAAAGGGCCCATATCTATACAGGAAGAATGCAGAGTCCCTGTAATCACAACTACGCAGGTAAAAGCTGCACTGTCTAAAGCCAAAAACACAGCATCCACGGGACCGGACAACATCCCAGGCTGCATTTTACACGAACTTCAGAATGAACTGGCTCCCAACCTAAGCACCATGTTCAATAATAGCCTCACATCAGGCTTTGTGCCCACTGAATGGTGCACAGCAACAGTTATCCCACTCCACAAAGGGGGAGCCACCACTGATCCCAGGAACTATCTCCCTATTATCCTGATGAGCCTGGTCTGCAAGGCCATGGAACGTATCATCATGGAACTCATAAACAAAGACATTGGTAATTTTCAAACTCTGGATCCCACCCAGTTCGGGTTTGTAAAAGGCAGATCATGCCTCCTGAACCTGATCGACTTCTTTGAGGCAGTCACCAAAGCTGTAGATGAGGGTAAGGTGGTTCACACAGCCTATCTTGACCTTGCCAAGGCTTTCAACACCATCCCCCATTCTGGAATTATAGTTAAACTCACTAAACTAGGTATAAATCCTTATGTCACAAGATGGGTTGCCAACTGGCTCACTGACAGAACCCACACTGTAAAAGTTGCAGACTCCAAATCTGACCTCAAACCAGTGACAAGTGGAGTACCACAGTGTTCAGTCCTGGGACCTCTCCTGTTTGATAGCTACTTCTCTGAAGAACAGGCTAACACAGAAGGCCTCTGGCTAATGAAGTTCGCAGATGACTGCAAACTAGGAGCCATAGTCAAGTCCCCAAATGATGTGGACATCCTACAGAAGGGCCTCGCTGAGACAGATGCCTGGTGTCAGAGCCATGGCCTCAAGTTCAATGCCAAAAAGTGCAGTGTCATCCCCTTTGGTAAAAACTATGTACCCATGAACTACCACATAGGCAGCAATCTACTTAACACCAAATGTGTGATAAGAGGCCTTGCGACCCAGGTGGACAGTAGTCCCTCCTTTGAAAGTCACATTGCCACAGTAGTCAGGAAGTCCTTCTACATGGCACACCTCATCATAAAAGGGTTCTCATCCAGGAAAAAAGAGGTCATTGTCCCCTCTACTTGACACTCATTAGACCCATTATAGAGTACAATGCCCCTTTTGGAATGTACCTCACAAGACATCTGCAGTAGCTGGAAAGGCCACAGAAGTATCTCACAAAGAGGATTACTGGCCTCAAACAAATGCCCTACACTGACCACCTCAAAAAACTCCAGCTTTACTCTGTAGCATATCGCCTACTCCAAGGTGATCTCTGCCTAACATATGTCAAACCCAGAGCTGTTGGACATGCTACACCTAAAGAAATCCCAGTCCCTCTGAGCTACACGCTCTAGGGACCTAAACCTTGTCACCACAATAAACAGGATATGCTGGAGGGATAGATTCCTGTCCCATAGAATTCCCATACTCTGGAACAGGCTACCCATCTATGTCAAGCAAAGTTCTTCATTAGCACTCTTCAAGAAAAATCTTGATGAGTGGTTGGGAAATAGGAAATACACCCCGGGGATCACTTCTGTGTGTCTGCTCGACAGTGGCACAGGAAAATAACTTTCTTGGGTGGCGTAAGCTAGGGAACCTTGTTGGCTAGGCTTACATAGGCCCTTGGGCCGATAGCCTAGTACCTACCCATGAACCTATATATATATATATATATATATATATATATATATATATATATATATATATATATATATGTGTGTGTGTGTGTGTGTGTGTGTGTATATATATATATATATATATAGAGAGAGAGAGAGAGAGAGAGACAGGGAGAGAGAGAGAGAGAGAGAGATAAATAGATGAAATAAATATGGCTTCCAAATGTATTACAATCAACTATGAGGACATTACATCTCTGGTCATGAGTAAAGACCTTATTGCAGTGACCTTAGTTGTCAAATCTGCAGTTTGGTCAACTGTGTGTCATTGTGGTAACCACAAAAAAAAGTTGTCAAAACAATTAGATATTTCCAAAGGGGTAGCTACAATATTTCATAGATAGAAGTTTTGACCATTAAATTAATTGATGGTCATTATGAACATGTCTGTTCACTGGAATTGTAGAGTGTGACTGAAGGATTATTGCTTTTACTAATACCACTTCTTTTTTATTTTCAGAGACTGCTAAACTAGGTATGTGCAACCTTTCTGGCTTCAATATCAAATTTATTTGTTACTGTGCCTCTTATACATACACATAATTTTACCACATTATGTGCTTTCACATTAATGTACACTTTTAGAATATTAGCAGGTACAAAATATATTAGACCACCTTGGAGAAGGTGGTGGAAAAGCAAAGAAAAAGGATGTACAAAAAGGCAGAAGAGAAAAAGAGCTTGTGAAAATAAAATGAGAAAATGACCAAATGCTGGGGGAATGAATGGAATGAGCAAATGGTGTTATCAAGAAAAGAAGGTAGGTGATAAAAGAGGCAGCAATAGAAGGAGAACAGATGAGATAAATGGAGGTGAAGAAAGAGATGCTTGTCCAGAAAAGGGGGTAGGTGAGTGCAGAAAGGGCCTTTGCTACCAATAAGAAGTCCTATACCTGAAGTAGCAGGAAAACAGCGAAAAACACCAAAGATATAACAGTTGTCTGTTGTCTTAACAGTAGATGATTTAACCCTATTCATGTATCCAGATAATAGATGACCGAACCCTTTTCACATCTTTACAGTAACATCATCATTATCACTAACACCTTATTTTCAGTTTTGCATAGGCTTGAAATACCACGTCAGTTGTCATCCCCTCTCTCAATTCAATGCCACTCTCTTCTTTGACAGTCATGTCCAACTTTCACAGGTCCCCACTCATGCAATCCATCCATCTCTTTGCTGGACTTCCTCTTTTCCTCTGACCTTTTTCTTTTTTCTTCAAAATCTGCTTTATCAAGTCATCTTCCTTTTTCTTGCTCATGTAACCAAACCACAGTAATTTCTTTACCGTGACATTCTTTGCCATTGAGGTTACTTTAGATTCAGCTTTGATGCACTTATTTCTTTATCTGTCCCACACTGTGTCATCCTACTACCTATCTCAGGCACGTCACCTCCGTGACTTCAGGCTCCCTCAGCTCCTCTGCCTTCCTTGCATAGGTTTCTGTGCCACACAGAAGGACTGGTTGGTCACATCATTGTTTTGTACACTATCTCTGATAACGTGTGCCAGTTGGCTGCAGTGCCTCTCATTCTAGAATTGACCTCCTCTCATATTTCCCTTTTTTTTATCTGCAACTCCCACATACGTGAAGCTGTTAACCTTTTCCTCCATTTTCCTTTCTATTTCAGTTTTTGGGATCTTCTGATTCTCGAGTTTACTACCATGATCACTGTCTTATCGGTACTCACTTTCATCCTATATGCCTTCAGTTGTTCATTCCAGTCCCCTATGATCTGCTAAATTCCTCTTCATAGTATGCTTGTACGGCCAGATTATTTCCATACATCAGATTTGCTGGTCTGTCCCCTTTGACCTCTTTGGTGATGTAGTCTATCACCAACATGAAAAAGATTAGGCTCAGAGCTGAACCCTAATACACATCTGCTCCCACTGGGAACCTGCCTAAGTCAAAACACCATTGCTCTGGTTTCCTCTCACGTCATAAAGACATGCATCTGGAGCACTTCTCTCTGGGCCTGCACTGAAAATTGGCTTAGTTCCAAGTCAGACTTTCCCTGTAAACAAATGTTAAATAAATTAAATAAATAAAATCTGCCTCATTGCAAGTATTTGGTCAGTTGTATTGCATCCTGATCTGAATCCAAACTGCTCATCTCCCATACCACATTCTACTACTCTGCCTATTCATTTATCACTCCCCCTCTCCAGCACTTTCATACAGTATGACACAAGTTTGATAACTCTGTTCTGCCTGCAGTTGTGAGTATCACCTTTGCTCTTGTAGACTGGCATTAGAATGATTTTTCTCCATCATCTAGGATACACCTCTCTCTCTCGCCATACTGTGATCAGTTGTCTCAGGAACCACTTTTTCCCTGACTTACCCATAATATTGATAATATTTTCCATGACTTCATCTGAGATTGCTGCTTTCTCTAACTTCATTTTATTTTGTGCACTTTTTTATGTTTTCTAGCGTGGGATCTCCTTCTTTCTTCATCTTTCATTGTAGGCTGTGCATGCAGCAGTATAGCATCCTTGAGGTTTTCTTCATTCAGAAACTTCTTGAAGTGTTCCTTCCATCTGCCACTGATGTCATCTTGAGAGGTGAGCAGATTATTCTTGGTGTCACTTATAAATGGAGTCTGCCATCTGTCTTCTTTGTCTTTTGATTATCACCTTGGAACTTGATAGAGCTTCTCTGTGCCCTCTGCTTTGTCACTTTCCAGAAGTTGGTAGAATTTCTTGAACACCTTGCTCTTTATCAATGTGACTGCTCTGTAAACCTCTTTATTAGACAACTAGCATTCCTTCTTAGCCTGGCCCATCTTTTCTATGTTCCACTTCTTGTTGCATTCCATATTTCTTTTGATAACTTGCTGGACTTCTACATTTCCACCACTAACTTTCCTTATGCATTTTGCTTTCATACTTGTCTTGACCACAGATCTGTTCCATCATCTCTCTGTATGCTGTTTTGAGATCCTGCCATATTTCTTCCACTCTTCTTACTTTGTCTTCTTCCTAAAGTGCAAATTACATGATATTTGCTTGAACTCCTATGCTTTTTATCCAGTCAACTTCCAGGTCTACAGCTTAGTCTATGCTGATCTTACAGATTTCTCTGACATCTGCCTGCAGCTGACTGAAGCTACCTGTGTTTTATGCTGGGGACAACTGTTTCACTAAGGGATGACTTTGCAATCTCTGATTTGACCCCAAAGTGTAACTGGCTTAACCAGCACCCTCTACAGGTACCATAAACCAGTGCCACACCCCCTCAGCTCTTCATCATGAGGCATACCTCTTAAGTGTACCTCATTATGAGGAATGTACCTCATTTGAGGTCTTAAAAAGTTAATGTTCCTCAAAGTTCCTCGAAGATCCACAATGAAAGACTCTGTCACACATTCAGTGTTTGGAACTTTTTTCAGTGAAATCCATGGTAAATAGAAATGAATCATATTAATTCATTAAAAGATCTTCTTTATAAGTGAAACTAGCATATTTTAACCATCCTATAGCCTTCCTAGTTGAAGTTATTAGTAAGCCATTAGTATGTGTTCCACATTTTGCCCATTTGTTCCACATTATGAAGTGTTCCTCATTTTGGAGATGGAAGGTTGAGAGCTATGTCATGAAGAGCAAAAAAAAAAAAAAAAAAACACCATCAAAATGTCCAGATGCACAACCCACCCCCTTCCTACCTCCCTCCTGCTCAGCTATTCAGGTCCTGTTTCTGTAGCAAACTGCTTGCAACAAATGTAGCAAACAGTTGCTACAGCACTGTACAGAGTGCCACAGTGCTCAAGTTTTAATAAAAAAAAAAAAAAGAAAAAAAAACATTTTTTTTTTTACTAATAAACTGTTGCAAACTCACAGTGAGTATAGCCTCATTAAAAAGCTAGTTAGGGTTTCTAATTTTGGAATTTAATTAAAAAGCTAGTTAGGGTTTCTAATTTTGGAATTTAATTAGCAGTGGATCCCCTCTTTAGCTCGCTGGCTCCCTTCTCACTCACTTTTGTTTAATGTATTTGTCTTAGTAGATGACTGAATCATTTTCATGTCCTCTTGATGATTCATTATATATGGGTATAGCCCCTTTCAGAAAGTGTTCCTTCCAGCGTTGGAATTTACTTAACAATGAATTGGTTTGCTGGCTGTATTGTTAAAATTACTGGTCAGGGAAACCAAGGTACCTCAAAGAAGAATTACTCAGTTTTAAAGCATGCTAGAATTTACATATGGACTCACATCTATGGTCCAGATGAACAATGTGCTACAGAGATCAGTCCCTGCCAGTAACTTCAGGCAAAAGTAGTACAAACTGAAGATAACCACCTCCATGAACCAGACTCCAAGAGTTTGAAGCCATGCCAGGATGTACCATCTTTCCATACTGATATATAGCAGTCTAAATGGACTATTATTTCAGCTTATATACACTAATACATTGGTAATGTATAAATGTTTATGTTTATTGATTCTAAGCCTCATTACATTACTTTGCAAAGTAACTATGTGATCTGTGAACTCAGTGAAACCAGTGTCCTGGTCCGTGTCTTTATTGTTTGCTTATTTTGTAATGCAATAATAAAAAATGTTAAAAGTATTACTACAAATTGGTGATAAGAATGAACTGCAACCTGTTACCATTTCAACTGCATAAAAAACAAACAAAAAAAAAACTCAGAATAGAACACAATCTCAGCAACTGGCATTACTGAAAAGGGAGTTAAAATGTATTCAAGGCCATTGTGAAAAATCTCTACAGTTAAAAAACAAACAAAATTGATAGTGCTGCTGAGGACTGGGACTCATATATTGATTGTGTAGAAATGTATTTTGCAGCAAACTCAGTGTAAGATGAAAAGAAAGCTACACCCTCTTAGCTTATCTCCAGCAAAATCTTGGAATAAATTGCTCACAAATTTGCTGATATTTTAAAACATCTCTCTTTTTTAAACAAGAAACATCTTTATTAAGTTATCACATATGACACAGGCAATTATATATTTATATAAATGAAAACAAACCATATTGACATAATTTTAATTGCAAACCTTATACATCACAAACCATGTCAACATAATTGTAGTTGCAAACATTATACATCACTTATAATCTATCCAGTCGTCAGTCAAACATTACTTAGCTGATTCAAATCCTACCTTTTTTAAAACCTCGTTCCTCCTCTGCATGTATTGTTCCCACAATTTCCATTTTTTCTATGTAATTTGCTCCTCCTCTTTTCTAGAGATCCAATTTCCGGTTGCTTTATCTCTTTTACAATATTCACTGCTTCTAATAAAGTTGGTTTAGACTTTGATTTCCATTTTCTAGTAATTGCTTTTTTGGCAGCCAAAAATGTTGTCAAATGTTTGTCTCCCCTCCACAAAATCACATTGATCCATGTCTATCAATTTTGGCAACACCTTTGCCATTTTTAGCCATTATAGACATAAACACTTTATAATCACAGTTTAAGATTGAAATGAGCCTGTATGAAGTTGGATCTGATGGGTCTTTACTCACTTAAGGTACTCCAGCCACCAACACTTTCTTCCAGGATGTTGGTACTTCTCCTCCTCTTAAAATACTGTTAAACAAAACCTTCCAGATCTTCATTAGTATTTTTCCCTCTTAGCTTCCTAACTTCCAGAGGAATATCATCTATTCCTGGGGACTTTCCTGATACTTGGTTATACAGCACCATTTTTATCTCATCTGCTACTATCCTATTAGTAATTGCTCCCTAAGCTTGGCTACAACCCTTTCTACTTTCTGTTGCCTGAGTCGTCGTACTAAACGTTTTTGTGCTCTGGCATTAGTATAAAAAAAAAAACAGTTACTTAACAGCAATTTTCTAAACTCATGCATATTATTGAGGTAATCCTTTATTTCTGCTTAGCACTCTGCAATTGCTTCTCTTCTTGTTCTATGAGATTCCCCCTATTCTACAATAATTTACCATTTGTCAGTCCCTCTAAACAATTCCTGTTGCTTCTTAACCAAATATATCTTTCTTTTATTTCCAGTCTATTTTTAAACTCCACTTTAATGTTACCCCCTCTCTAGCTATATTTTCAGAAGACATTTCTGTCTTCTCTAATAAATCCCAAATAATTTCCTATTCCTTAAATTCCTCTCTTTTTAGCAGATAGGTGGGAAAGTGCCAGCATCTCATTTTTATTTCATTACCCTACATTTTTATTTTACTTATTACTGGTGCAGGATCCAAAATAGCTATTGGATATATATTAAAACTTTCAATTAAATGAACGTTACTGTGAAATGTAAGTTCTGTCTAGCCTAGCCCGGTTTTTGTATCTTGGGGAATAATATGTAAATTCACTCCCAGTTCCTACTACTGAATTCACATCCATGCCAAATATTTTCATAAATTTCTTCAAAAATCTACCCCCCTTTTACATTTTCCCTTCCTGGCCCCCTAGACACATATTCCATGCTGCAAATCAAATTCTAGTCCCCACCTATAAGTTATATTCCCTGCTTAAAACTGATAATTTCTCCCAGAATTTTCTTAAACTCCATTATAGCAGTTTTAGGTGGAATATAAATACATGCCAGTGTAATCCTCCTCCCTTGCCAGTAACCCAAGAGTACTGTGAGACCATTAACATTTAAAGATGATAACATCAAAAGTCTTATTATGTTAAAAATTTATTATTCCCACCTTTTATTTGTAACAGTTTTTTTGTTAAATATCTAGTTCCAGCTTTTGTGCTAGATGCACACACTATTGTTTGGCAGGTTGGCCTTTTATATAGGTTCATAGGTTCATAGGTTCATAGGTTCATACTAGGCTATCTGCCCAAGGGCATTTATAAGCCTAGCCCATAGTTATGTGGCTTTCGCCACCCCTTTAGTTTGAATAAAAACTATGCCTATCATTTTGCTGTGCCTCTGTCAAGCAGTGACGCTGAAGTAATCCCTGGGGTATATCTGCAATCTCCCATCCATTGGTCAAGATTCCTCTTGAACAAGACCAGAGAGGTGCTCTGCCTCACATGTACCGGGATTTTGTTCCACAGCATAGGGAGTCTCTGGGTGATGAATCTGTCCCTCCAGCACGTTCTATTTATAACCGTGTCAAGGTTTAAGTCTCGCGCCCTTGTGGTTCTGAGGGATCTAGATTTTTTGAGGTGAAGCATATTCATCAAATCTGGGTTTGACATGGCCTTATATGTCAGGCACAGGTCACCTCTGAGCAAGCGGTATGAGACTGAATAGAGCTGGAGTTCTTTCAGTCGGGCAGCATAAGACATATTTTTGAGACCCTTTATCCTTTTGGTGAGGAACTTTTGGGGCCTTTCAAGCTGCAGCAGGTGTCTGGTCAGATACATTTCGAACGGGGCATTGTACTCAATCATAGGTCTAATAAGTGATGAGTACAGGGGAACGATGACCTCCCTTGATCTAGATGTGAATCTCTTCATGATCAGGTGGGTGATATAGAAGGTTTTCCTAACTACTTTAGCAACATGAGTGTCAAGCGAAGGCTACTGTCAACCTGGGTCCCCAGATCTCTGATGACTTTTTCTGTGCTCAGTGGATTGCCACCTATATGGTAGCTAGGGGTAGCCTTGTTTTTCCCAAGGGTATGACTATGCATTTTTGGCGTTTAACTTCAGGCCATGGCTCTGGCACCAGTTATCCATTTCTGTGAGGCCCTTCTGGAGGATATCTGTGTCAGATGTGTTTTCGACTATGGCCCAGTTTGCAGTCATCTGCAAACTTTGTCAGCCATAACCCTCCTGTGTTTGCTTGTACTTCAGAAAAGTAGATGCTGAACAAGAGTGGACCCAGGACTGAGCCCTGTGGGACACCACTTGTGACAGGCTTTGAGTCTGACATGGCTCCAGCAACTCTGACCCTGTGGGTTCTGTCACTTAGCCAGTTTGCAACCCATCTTGTGATGTATGGGTTTACATTCAAGCTGATGAGTTTTTCGATGATACCTGAGTGGGGTATTGTGTCGAAGGCCTTTGCCAGGTCGAGGTAGGCTGTATGGACTGCCTTTCCTCATCAATGGCCTTGGTGACTGTCTCGAAAAAGTCAACCAAGTTTAAGAGGCAGGATCTGCCTTTGACAAAGCCAAACTGAGTTGGATCCAAAGTCTGCAAGTTCCCTATGTCTTTATTTATGAGTTCCATTATGATCCTCTCCATGGCTTTGCAGATAAGGCTTGTCAAGCTAATGGGGCGGTAATTTCCAGGGTCTGTGGAGGCACCGCCCTTATGAAGTGGGACCACAGTCGCTGCGCCACTCCTTGGAGTGCGTATCCTGAGGTGAGGCTAAGATTAAACAGCTGTCCTAACTGTGGGTTTAATTCCTCATTGAGTTCATGAAGCACACAGCCGGGGACACCATCCGGTCCCATGGATGCTGTGTTTTTGCCTTAGTGAGGGCAGTTCTCACCTGGGCGTTGGAGATGTTTGGGGGCTACAATCCTCTGGAATAGATATCTCTCCTTTTGGGGGAGGGGAGAAGTTTGCACTGAACCTGTCAGCCAGTATGTTGGCAATGTGTGTAGGTTCAGTAATTTTCACATCATTTTGAACTAATTCTGAGCATATCTGGGAGTTTCCTCCTAGGTTTCTAACATAGCTAAAGAAGGCCTTATGATTCTCTTTAGAGTCCTTGGCGATTTTTCTCTCAAAATTTGCCTTGGATGATTTTATGAGAGCTCTTAGTTTTTACTTATAATGATCAAAGGTGTCTTACCTTTCAAGGATTTTGCTCTATCTTGTAGTAGCTTCCTCCTTTTGTTGTAGAGCTTGTTTATGGCTGGGGTCCACCAGACTGGACGCTTGCCTTTGGTACAGAGAGTCTTAGTTTTGTTTGGGATTGCCTGATCCATGCAGTCCTGTAGGTGCTGGTAGAAGGCATTTGTAAGTGATTCAGCGGTTTGAGTAATGTTTACCACTGGCTCAGGGGCCTTAAAGGAGACCACACTAGTTTTTAGAAGTGTGAAATCGGCTTTTGAGAAGTTTTTCACTGTGGTCTTTTTTGTTTCAGGTGGGGCGGGATGAGGACCTCCAGCGAGATTAGTTTATGATCTGATCTCACCAGTGAGGGGTATACTTCGGTGTTGAACATTTTGATCCCATGTTCGTGATGATGAGATCAAGTATGTTTTCTCCTCTTGTGGGGATGGTGACTAGTTGTTCCATGGCATTTGAGTTTATGAACTCCAGGAATCTTTGGGTTAGAGTGTTCGGGCTTGAGTAATGTTCCCAGTCTATATTAGGGTAGTTAAAGTCACCTAGTATGATGGTGTTTGGAGATACATTTATCCTCCAATGTTTTCAGGAAGGCCATGTGAGGTTCCTGAGTTTGAGAGGGTGGCCTGTAACATGCTACAAATTGCAGAGCAGTCTTGCCTATGGTTAATTGCACCTGGATGGTCTCCGATGCATCATGCGTTGCCACCAACCTTGAGGTGTGGGTGTCCTTTATGAATATGGACACCCCTCCTTTCTTGGTGTTGTCCGGATTTTGGGGCCGGAGCATGATATGAGGTGAAACCTGTTAGTGCTGGGGTGCTCTCAGGAGCCTTGAACCAGGTTTCTGTCACAGCACAGACATCGATGTTCTCCATATTGAGAAGGGCCTCGAGTGCGTGCATCTTGAGATTGAGACTTCTGGCATTGAGCAGCATTACCCTTAGTTTTTTCCTTTTGGTGTTCTAGGGTGGTAGGTTTAGAATTTGAGCCTTGCCTAAAAAGGCACTATGGGGTGGCAAGAGCCTTTGCCAATATCCGGAAGCCCAGGGTGACAGGTGCAAGCCGTCCCTTGCGAAGCAGCGTGGCTTGTCCAGCATGTCATCCCAGGCAGACAGACATTGGATCCCCTTTGAATGACACCAGAATTTAAGCCAATTATTAAAGCTGATCATCTTATCACTGTATTGTGGCATCATTCTAGGTGAAGGTAGGATACTGCTCAAGGTCAGGGTCATACCTGCCTGGGCTACATAATCAGAGAGCTCCTCGATGTCCCTTTTCATGTAGTCCAAGGAGGTGCGTCTCAGGTCGTTGACACCAGCGTGGACAATGACTGAGTCGTACTTGTACCTGCTGTTGAGAGACCTGAGTGCTTGCGTTATGTGGCGGATTCTAGCGCCTGACAGGCAGCTTACTGTGACCTTCTCTTTACTCAGTCTGGTGAGCGCGACGTCAGTGTGTCTGACTATGGAATCACCAATGACAAGTGTGTCTGGCATTTTGTTTGGCCTTAAGGGCTGTGACTGTTTGACACTCTGACTGTGTGGTCTATGTGTTGCATGTGTTGGGTCGTGAGGTGGTAGTTGTTTGGGTGTCTGCTTTGGTGGCCTCTGCTGTTTTGGTAAATTTTTGATCAGAGCCTCCGAGTATGTCTTTGTGTGAGTATGTGTATGATTTGAAGTTGTGATGGTACCATGTGTGACTGGGTATGTATTGTGTGTGGTTACCTTCTCCTCCTGTCTGGTCTTGCCAGTCCTATGTTGAGAGAGCTCAGCCTCCAGTTTGGCCGTATAGTTGCATCTCTCGCATGTATTTGTGTTTTGTGGGAGAAGGAGAGGATTGTCTGTGTACATGAGGCAGTTGTAACATTGCCTCAATATTCCCAGGTTCACCAGTTGAGCTGGAGAGGACACTAGCAACTGATCCCTCGACATACTAGAAGTAGTAGATAAAGAGACTTTCAAAGGACTCCGGGAAGTGGGTTTTAGGCTGGTGGGGTACTATCTATAATAAGAGTGCTTTATCAAGGTGCAAGTACTGTAGGAGTAAGTGCTAGGCTTTACAGATAGAGAATAGTCTACTTGGGAATCAAGTAGAGATTAACTTTTCAGTTATAGGATATGCTGGTTAGATCAGCAGTACAGCTCGAGGAAGGTAGTTTTAAGGGAAAATTGGAAGAGTGGAATTTAGATGGCCCAAATAGTTTAACCTTGTTTAACCGCTGCTCTTGTGTGCAACAGTGGTAACTCCGCTAAATCAGCTTACAGCGTTTAGCGTGTTTTATAGCAGGGGCTGAAGGAAGCTAGGAATTGGCCCAAAACGACCAATGGACTACTAGTTTCTGGCTGAAGCTTCACCAAATCGGACAAAAGGCCGCTCAGTGCTTCCCACTCCCACTGGTAAGCAAAGAAACTTCCCTCCTTCCTAATAAGGCAATGGATCAGTAACAGGAACTAAAAACAAAGCCCAGGGATCAGCAACTCTGAAACTGGACTACTCTAGTTCAGTAAGGCGGGAAAACAAGAGATTTTTTTGTTTTATTACAGAGACAAGGAAAAAACAGACAGTAATTGCTGTAAATCGGCTAAGCGCACTTTAGTGTGTAGCCTACAGAAACAATTTGCAACAATTAGTAACTTAAAGTGCAATAAACAGTGTAAAATGCAGAAATCACTTAAAGTAGCAATAAAACAGGTGAAATGCAGTTGCTAGCTTAAATAACAGTGGGAAAGCCACAAAAAATACTTATATCTGGTAGAAAGTCACTCTTTTAGCTCTCTGCTGCTTGGATCACCCTGCAGGCCACCACGAGGATCTGTGCTGAGTTGGTACAAGCTGGAAAACGCGTGTTTAGCGTGTTTTATAGCAGGGGCTGAAAGGAGCTAGAATTGGCCCAAAACAACCAATGGACTACTAGTTTCTGGCTGAAACTTCACCAAATCGGACAGAAAGGCTGCTCAGTGCTTCCCACTCCCACTGGTAAGCAAAGAAACTTCCCTCCTCCCTAATAAGGCAATGAATCAGTAACAGGAACTAAAAACAAAGCCCAGGGATCAGCAACTCTGAAACTGGACTACTCTAGTTCAGTAAGGCAGGAAAACAAGAGATTTTTTTTTTGTTTTATTACAGAGACAAGGAAAAAACAGACAGTAAATGCTATAAATGCTGTAAATCGGCTAGCGCACTTTAGTGTGTAGCCTACAGAAACAATTTGCAACAATTAGTAACTTAAAGTGCAATAAACAGTGTAAAATGCAGAAATCACTTAAAGTAGCAGTAAAACAGGCGAAATGCAGTCGCTAGCTTAAATAACAGTGGGAAAGCCACAAAAATACTTATATCTGGTAGAAAGTCACTCTTTTAGCTCTCTGCTGCTTGGATCACTCTGCAGGCCACCACGAGGATCTGTGCTGAGTTGGTACAAGCTGGAAAAACGCGTGTTTAGCGTGTTTTATAGCAGGGGGCTGAAAGGTGCTAGGAATTGGCCCAAAACGACCAATGGACTACTAGTTTCTGGCTGAAACTTCACCAAATCGGACAGAAAGGCTGCTCAGTGCTTCCCACTCCCACTGGTAAGCAAAGAAACTTCCCTCCTCCCTAATAAGGCAATGGATCAGTAACAGGAACTAAAAACAAAGCCCAGGGATCAGCAACTCTGAAACTGGACTACTCTAGTTCAGTAAGGCGGGAAAACAAGAGATTTTTTTGTTTTATTACAGAGACAAGGAAAAAAAAAACAGACAGTAAATGCTATAAATGCTGTAAATCGGCTAGCGCACTTTAGTGTGTAGCCTACAGAAACAATTTGCAACAATTAGTAACTTAAAGTGCAATAAAAAGTGTAAAATGCAGAAATCACTTAAAGTAGCAGTAAAACAGGCGAAATGCAGTCGCTAGCTTAATAACAGTGGGAAAGCCACAAAAATACTTATATCTGGTAGAAAGTCACTCTTTTAGCTCTCTGCTGCTTGGATCACTCTGCAGGCCACCACGAGGATCTGTGCTGAGTTGGTACAAGCTGGAAAACGCGTGTTTAGCGTGTTTTATAGCAGGGGCTGAAAGGAGCTAGAATTGGCCCAAAATGACCAATGGACTACTAGTTTCCGGCTGAAACTTCACCAAATCGGACAGAAAGGCTGCTCAGTGCTTCCCACTCCCACTGGTAAGCAAAGAAACTTCCCTCCTCCCTAATAAGGCAATGGATCAGTGACAGGAACTAAAAACAAAGCCCAGGGATCAGCAACTCTGAAACTGGACTACTCTAGTTCAGTAAGGCGGGAAAACAAGAGATTTTTTTGTTTTATTACAGAGACAAGGAAAAAAAACAGACAGTAAATGCTATAAATGCTGTAAATCGGCTAGCGCACTTTAGTGTGTAGCCTACAGAAACAATTTGCAACAATTAGTAACTTAAAGTGCAATAAACAGTGTAAAATGCAGAAATCACTTAAAGTAGCAGTAAAACAGGCGAAATGCAGTCGCTAGCTTAATAACAGTGGGAAAGCCACAAAAATACTTATATCTGGTAGAAAGTCACTCTTTTAGCTCTCTGCTGCTTGGATCACTCTGCAGGCCACCACGAGGATCTGTGCTGAGTTGGTACAAGCTGGAAAAGCGTGTTTAGCGTGTTTTATAGCAGGGGCTGAAAGGAGCTAGAACTGGCCCAAAACGACCAATGGACTACTAGTTTCTGGCTGAAACTTCACCAAATCGGACAAAAGGCGCTCAGTGCTTCCCACTCCCACTGGTAAGCAAAGAAACTTCCCTCCTTCCTAATAAGGCAATGGATCAGTAAAACAAAGCCCAGGGATCAGCAACTCTGAAACTGGACTACTCTAGTTCAGTAAGGCAGGAAAACAAGAGAATTTTTTTTTTTTTTACAGCGACAAGGAAAAAAACAGACAGTAAATGCTATAAAAACAATTCACATGCAGTGCAAGCTGGCACACTTGAGTATGTAGCAATATTAGTCCACACACAGTATGAAAAAAATGTAATTAAATTAAAAAGGACTAAAAGCAAGTGCAGAAAGGGTTTATTAGAGAGAATGCGGTAAAGAGAAGGGACTGGGGGAGTGTCCTAGATCAAATCTACAGTGGGGCGGGCACTGCTGATTTGATGTTGTCAATTTTGATTCTGTCCTCAGCCTGTGGGTTTGGTTCCAATCCTTGCAACTAACTCGGCTTCTTTTATAGCTTGTGGCAATCCAAAAAACTCTCGACCTTGTCCCTTACCCACAATGCACCTATCTCAATTACCTCCGATCTCTTTTGCTGCTTTGGGAGTTAGACATGGCTCTCCAGTGCTCTCGAGCAAGCTAAGTAGTGAACTCTTTTTATCTTTGACATTTTCTCAAAATCTTTCCTTTTTCTTCTCCCTTACCTAATGACTTTATTTAAAAACATTTTTTGTACTTTCAGTACTTCTCAAATACTAGTATTCTCCTTTCTCTATACCTTGGTGCAGTTTTGTACGATCATCATTGATAGTTCCCTTAGCCTTTTTTCTCAAAAAAAAAAAAACTTAATTCTACCCTATCCTTTTCTTTCTTAACTCTTCAATTTTTGTGGTGCGCGAGTGTGTATGTCTGCGTGTAAAGATGGCAGAGAAAGAGGAAAGTCCAGCTGGCTTTAAACACTGCGAGAAGTGTTGTCATAAAATACCATATTCTGAGTTACACTCTCTCTGTGTTTATTGTTTGGGACCAATCCATTTGCAAGAGGATTGTTCCATATGCCATTTGTTTAGCCATAGAGCTGTCGTTGAGAAAAAAAAAGTTAATTTTGAAAGGCTTGATTCCTATTTCCTTTATTGAAGCTATATCTGGAACTACTGACAAATCTAGGGGCAAATCTGACCTTTCCAGCCCCTCCTCTTATTCCTCCTCCAATTTGTCAGAGAAGGCCAAGAAAAAAAGTGCTTCAGCTCTGACGTTTCCTTCAGTTCCAACAGCAAAAAAATAAAAATCCTCAGTTCAGTCTTGTTCTTCGGAACCAACTTTGACAAAATCTAACACTTCATCTCCAACTGATGCTTCAGAACCAAAAACATGATTGACTCTGTCTTCAGAACTGATGCCCTCAGCTCTGAAGACACAAGAAATAAGACATGCTTTGGCAATGAGGTCCTCAAATCTGACACCTCAGTTACAGGATTCAACAATAATTCTGCCAAGAACAACTTATTCACCTTTCTACTATCCATTTCCAGACAGACTTCCATGTCCCTTTTTGGAGAGATCTATATCACCATTTGTGATGTCAGCCTGTTCCTCTAAAAGCCTAACCAAAGACGATGACGGGCGAGAAAGATCCTTTGGGTGCAAGGATTGACAGGATCCTTCTCGGCTACTACCCCATTGGATCCAGAATTCTGTTCTTCAGCTACTCTCTCTGCACTTTCTCCTCTAACTTCACTTGAAAGTTTGGAGACTTTGGTTTTGAGCTTCCTGGTGCTGTCTGTGTTAGAACCAAATATTTCATTATCTTTGGAACTGATTATCACTGTGAGCTCTTTGATTCAGTCTGAACCAGAGAGCTCCCAAAGCCATATCTGTCCTGTTATTTCTGAGGGGCTAGAGTTGACTCCTATATTTTTGGAGCCCTTTCTGCACCTTGGAGCTTTGGCATGGATCAGTTCGGCTCTGACTTCTGCTTCGGGAGCGGACTTCTTGGAGCAGGAGGTGGCCTCATTTCCCAGACCTGTTCTTTCAGATCCGGGATCTGTCCCTTCTCTAGGTGAACCAGCTTTTGAAGCTATGGAGAGAGCTATGACTGTGGCAGTAAGTCGGTCGGACCCATCCTATTTGGAAAACATGACTTACCTGTCACACCTATGTTCAGAGTCTCTACCTTTTCCTCCACAAGGGCAGCAAGTTCCAAAGCTTTAGGAGTCCTCTTCTGATTCTTCCCCAGATCACCCAACTAAGAAAGTCCCTAAGAAGCAAAAGTGCAAGAGGAAGCACTTGGATTCCCTAGAGGAATCTATCACAGAAGATACAGACTTCATTGAGAGTGAAGGATCCCCACAGTCACCTCCTGATGATGTTTCCTTTGGAAACATCCTAGACATCCTAAAACAGACAGATGATTGGAAGTCCAGCAATCCTTCATATGAGGAGTTGGTGTACCTGCAAGCTTTTGGTACTTGCCCATTTACCTTCTGGGTAACTCCATCTGCTGATGGACTCATTCAGTTGATCTGTAGGTGGGCATGGAAGGCCCCTGACACCACTGAACCCGTTCCCTGGATGTCGCTCGTTTGTCTCTGTTACAAATAATAAGAAGGCTTGGGGTTTCATTCAGATGCTTTAATATAAACAAACACTTCAGCATGGATAGTAGCATAATTTATTTTATTTATTTATTTATTTATTTGCAGTTGGTTTACCAGGATAGTCCATTGGGCCAAAGTGAACCCATTTTCAATGGAGTCCCGGGGAGAAAAGCTCCATAAACAATCAAGGTTACAATATGACGTAGATTATAAGCTTACATCTGTTATAGAATAGAGCAGACCAAAGACTATTAACATTACTATATGTCATAGATTGAAAATATACAACTGGATTAGACAAGGACAAATATTACAAACAGTCTAGATTAGTGATAAACGAACAGGTAATACAGAATTTTAAAGGAATAATTACAAAATATATACAGGAACGTTAATACATGAGGAAACTTGCAGTAAGAGGTGTAGCCAAGAATTATATACATTTAGCAAGTAATTAACAAGAATATATGAGTTGGAAGAGAAGTTAAAAGGAAGAATGTTATTTAAAATAAGAGAAGATGAAAATTTGCAGGGTAAGTTATGTAGGGTGGCAGCAGGAGCATTCCCACTGGGATACTAGATATGAGTGAAGAGTTTTTTTGAAGATAGAGTAACTAGGGGTAATACGAATGGATGGTGGTAGGGAGTTCCAGAGTTGTGCTAGACTAAAGGATAGAAGGTGTTTGCCTGGGGGACAAGCTGGTTTGTATACTTCTAGAAGATTTGGTTGTTAGACCTTAGCACTCTGTCAGGTAGGTGCATTTTAAATGCAGAGGAAAGGGAGGGACATAGTGAGGGGTTGAAAATGAGCTTGTGTGCTAGAGTGAGTTGGGTATAGATAAGGTGATTGGGTAGTTCTAGCCATTTTAGTTTATGGAGAGAGGAACAGTGGTGAGTGGAGGACCTATGGCTAGTGGCGAACTTGGCGATTTTGTTGTAGCAACATGAGAGTAGAATTTTCAGAGAGGATTGTAGATTAGTTAGGAGTGGAGCTCCATAGAGAAGGGAGGGGATGAGAAAAGATGTAGAGAGGGTGAGTTTAGTGGTGGGTGTAAGATAATGATTTTGTCGATAAAGCATACCTAGTTTTTGATGTTTTTTTTATATTTAGTTGTATGTGGGAGTTAAATTTAAGCTGATTCTCAATTTGGACACCAAGTAGCTTGGTCTCTGATACCAGTTCCAGAGTCGTGTTGTTATGACTAGTAATACAAAATGTGTTTTTGTTGAAAGGGGTGACTTTAGAGGGAATAAATACCATTAATTTGGTTTTAGAAGCATTGAGTGCTAAGTGGGTTTTTTTCATCCATTGTTCAGTGGTTGAAAAAGCATCTTGAGTTAGCTTTAGAAGTATGGGGACAGAAGTGGCTGAGCAAATAATGGTTGAGTTGTCTGCATATTGGATGATATTAGAGAAGGGGATAGAGTTGCGGAAGTCATTAATAAATATATTAAAGAGGAGGGGACCCAATATGGAACCTTGTGGAACTCCAGTTGGGGTATTAAGGAATGAGGAGGTGGCCTTTTTCCATTTTACTGCTTGATATCTGTTGGATAAGTAGCTAGAGAACCAGTTCAGAGAGGAAAGAGATAGGTTAAACTTAGAGAGTTTAGATAGAAGAAGGTTGTAGGAGATAGTGTCAAAGACCTTAGAGAGATCTAGTAAAAGGGGAGAAACACTATGACCTGAGTCTCGGGCTTTGTTTACAGTTTCCAGGAAGGAGAGGAGGGCTGTCATAGTGCTGTGGCCTGGTCTGAAACCGTGTTGTGTGGAAGTTAATAGGTGGTTATCAATGAGATATGGTAGGAGTTGTAATTGGATACACTTTTCAAGGAGTTTAGAGATGGGAGACAGGACAGCGATGGGACGGAAATTAGTGACATTGTTACTGTTGCCTCCTTTATGCAAGGGTATGATAAAGGCCTTTTTCCAAATTAGGGGTACTGTGCTTTCTTGGATGGAGCGGTTTATTAAAATACTAATGGGGTAGGCAATTGCTTCGGCAGCTATGCTCAGGAATTGCGAAGGAATATTATCAGGAGCATTTGAACCTGGCTTCAGTTTTAGAAGGAGTTTTTTTATGGTAGATATGGGTATGGGTTTTAAAGAGAAAAGTGGTGAGTGGGAGGAGGGAGTATTTGGGGGTGGGTGTGATGAGGAGGGAGGGAGAGTGGAATAAGAGGAGGAGGGTACAGAGTTAGAAGATGAGAGAGGGGGTGAACTAGTGGTTGATGGTAGAGGTGGGGGTAAATGGGAGAGAGTAGTGGTGTTAGAGAAGGATGAGGTTAATTTGGAAATAGAATCAATAAAAAAAGAGTTAAATTGAGTAGTCAAGTCTATATCGGAAGCATTTGGGTCTGGGGTGGGGGTGTCTGGTTTACTGGGATTTAGGAGAGTGGAGATGCCTTTCCAGAATTTCTGAGGGTTTGTTTTATTATTGTTTTGGAGTAAGGAGAAGTAATTCTGATTAATATGAACGAACTAACAAACAGAGCTTACATACATACATACTTGTTCACATCTCAACAGCTAACTACAAAATGCCAGTCAGGCTCACATGTGCTCAGTATTTATACTCTAGTGCAAGCCCTTGGATAGCTTCTTAAAGGTATATACACCCTCATTGATCTACACTGGAGACCTGACAAAATTATTACTGTCCCGCAGGATAAGCAGTTCTGGTCAGAAGGTTTGCCTGTTGATGCCTTGGTCATGGCGGCAGCAAGAAAAAAGGAACTAACTAAGGAAAGTTCCTCTATCCATCCACCCAACAAGGAGTCTTGGGTGATGGATAGGTTTGGGAAACAGGTTTATGCTTCATCGACTTCTGCATTATGGTCCTTGAATTTCTTGGCAAACTTCACCAGAGTACAGAGGGATCTGATTAAGGAGCTTTCAGACACCCTTTCAGGATCCATCTCTGAAGAGGTTCAAGGTTCGCTTGCCTCTTAGTTCATAGGTTCATAGGTAGGTACTAGGCTATTGGCTCTGGGGCCTATACAAGCCCAGCCAAAAAGGTACCCTGGCTTTTGCCACCCAAGGAAATTATCTTCCTGTGCCACTGTCGAGCAGAGCCACAGAGGTGATCCCTGGGGTGAATTTCCTATTTCCCATCCAATCATCAAGATTTTTCTTGAAGAATGCTAATGAGGAGCTTTGTTTGATATAGATAGTCTGTTCCAGAGTATGGGAAGTCTCTGGGACAGGAATCTATCCCTCCAGCATGTTCTGTTTATTGTGGTGACAAGGTTTAGGTCCCTATAGCATGTAGCTCTGAGGGAATGGGATTCCTTTAAGTGGAGCATGTCCAACAGCTCTGGGTTTGACATAGCTTTGTATGTTAGGCAGAGATCACCTCTGAGTAGGCGATATGCGACGGAGTAAAGCTGGAGTTTTTTGAGATGATCTGCGTAGGGCATCTGTTTGAGGCTGGTAATCCTCTTTGTGAGGTATTTCTGTGGCCTTTCCAGTTGTTGTAGATGTCTTGTGAGGTACATACCAAAAGGGGCGTTGTACTCTATAATGGATCTAATGAGTGATGAGTAGACGGGAACAATTACCTCATTTTTTCTGGATGAGAAACCTTTTGTGATGAGGTGTGCCATGTAGAAGGATTTCCTGACTTCTATGGTGATGTGATTATCAAAGGAGAGACTACTGTCCACCTGTGTCCCAAGGTCTCTTATCACACTTTTGGTGTTAAGTATACTACCACCTATGTTGTTTTTCATGGGTACAGAGTTTTTACCAAAGGGGATGACAATGCACTTTTTGGCATTGAGCTTGAGACCATGGCTTTGACACCAGGCATCTGTCTCAGTGAGGCCCTTTTTTAGGATGTCCACATCATTAGGAGTTTCGATTATGGCTCATAGTTTGCAGTCATCTGCAAATTCATTAGCCAAAGACCTTCTGTGTTAGCCTGTACTTCAGAGAAGTAGATACCAAACAGGAGAGGACCCAGGACTGAACCCTGTGGTACTCCACTTGTCACTGGTCTGAAGTCGGATTTGGAGTATGCTACTTTCACAGTGTGGGTTCTGTCAGTGAGCCAGTTGGCAACCCATCTTGTGGCATAGGAATTTATACCTAGTTTAGTGAGTTTATCTATAATTCCAGAGTGAGGGATGGTGTCAAAAGCCTTGGCAAGATCTAGATAGGCTGTGTGAACCACCTTACCCTTGTCTACAGCTTTGTTGATTGCTTCAAAGAAGTCTATCAGGTTTAGGAGACATGATCTGCCTTTTACAAACCTGAACTGGGTGGGGTCTAGAGTTTGGAGATTACCAATGTCTTTGTTTATAAGTTCCATGATGATACGTTCCATGGCCTTGCAGACCAGGCTCGTCAGGTGAATGGGGCGGTAGTTCCCGGGGTCCGTGGTGGCTCCCCCCTTGTGGAGTGGGATAACCATTGCTGTGCGCCATTCAGCAGGCACAAAGCCTGAGGTGAGGCTATGATTGAACATGGTACTTAGGTGGGGTGCCAGTTCATTCTGTAGTTCATGTAGAAAGCAGCCTGGGATGTTGTCTGGTCCCATGGATGCTGTGTTCTTGGCTTTGGAGAGTGTGTTTTTTACCTGTGCAGCCATGATTACAGGAACTTTGCTTTCTTCCGGTATAGAGATGGGCTCTTTAGGGGGTGAGAGGGGGTAAAGTTAGCACTGAACCTATCTGCCAGGATGTTGGCAATATCAGTTGGGTCTGTATATTTAGTGCCATTGTGCTGTAACTCAGAGCAGATCTGAGTGTTGCCATTGAGATTCTTGACATAGCTATAGAATGCTTTGTGGTTGTCTTTAGAATCAGTGGCGATTTTGTTTTTGTAACTAGCTTTGGAGGATTTTATCAGGGATCACAGCTTCTTACTGAAGCTGACCAGGGAGCTCCTCCACTCGTGGGATTTTACTCTCTTTTGCAACAGTTTCTTCCTTCTGTTGTACAGTTTGTTTATGGCAGGGGACCACCAGATTGGCTTCCTTTTTTTGGAGGACAGCGTCTTGGTTCTGTTTGGGATAGCATGATCCATGCACTCATGTAAGAGCTTATAAAGTGCAATTGTGTAGGATTTAGTACTCGTAACTGTATTGTCCATCTGCATGGGTGTCATGAAATTCGCCACTTCTGTCTTAAGAAGCATGAAGTTGGCTTTGGAGAAATGTTTCACCATGGTTTCCTTAATGGGGGGTGGGGGCAGGATGTGGATATCTAGGGTAATTAGCTTATGGTCAGATTGGACCAATGAGGCATTGACTTCAGGTTTGGAACACCAGTCACTCATATTGGTAATGAGTAGATCTAGGATATTGTTGCCCCTGGTGGGAATGTGGATAAGTTGATCCAGGGCATTGGAGTTTATGAATTCCAGAAAGCGTTGAGCGAAGGAGTTGGTACATGAGTAGTTTTCCCAGTTAATGGTGGGGTAGTTGAAATCACCCATTATTAGGGTGTTTGGTTGAACCCTAATATTTACCAGTACATCAAGAAAAGAGGAGTGGGAATCCTGGGCCATGGTGGGTGATCTGTAGCAAGCTACAATTTGGATTGCAGTTTTGCCCAGAGTTAGTTGCACTTGGATAACCTCAGCTGCATTATGCTAAGCAACTAGCCTGGAGGTGTGGATATCCTTAATGAATATGGACACACCGCCACCTTTGCTGTTCCGGTCCAGGTTACATGGCCGAAAAGTGTGGTATGAGTTATAGCCTGGTAGTGCAGGGGTGCTCTCTGGAGCCTTAAACCAGGTCTCAGTTACTGCACAGATATCGATGTTCTCCATTTTAAGGAGTGCCTCGAGTGAGTGCATTTTGAGATTTAGACTTCTAGCATTGAGTAGCATCACCCTCAGTTTTTGCTTGCCTGTTCCTGTTACGGTGGTGAATTTGTCATTTGAACCTTGCCTAAAAAAGGCACTATAGGGGTGGCAAGAACCTTAGCCAGTATCCGGAATCCCAGGGGTGACAGGTGCATTCCATCTCTGGCAAAGCATCGTGGTCTGTCGACCATGTCATCCCAAGCAGACAGATATTAGATCCCTTTAGAATGGCACCAGAAGCTTAGCCAATTGTTGAAGTCAATCATTTTGTCCTTGTACTGCGGCATCATTCTGGGTGATGGCAGAATGCTACTCAGGGCTAGGGTCATATCTGCCTGGGCTACAAGATCGGAGAGCTCTTCCATGTCTCTTTTCATGTAGTACAGGGAGGTACGTCTCAGGTTGTTCACACCAACATGGACAATGACAGAGTCATATTTGTACTTGTTGTGGAATGACCTGAGTGCGTGGGTTATATGGCAGATCCTGGCACCCAACAGACAGCTGACAGTAACCTTCTCCTTGTTTAGCCTGGGAAGTGGGACCTCAGTGTGCCTGACTATAGAGTCACCTATGACTAGTGTGTTGGGTACGTTGTTTTGCCTTATTGGCTGTGGTTGAGTGGCACACTGAGTCTGTGGGCTATGTGTCATTTGGGTTGTGTTGGGGGGTGGAGGTTGCTTGCATTTCTGCTTTGGAGGTCTCTGTTGCTTGAACAGATTATTATTGAGAGCCTCCGCAAATGTTTTTGTGCTTCTATGTGTGGATTTTGGTGGTGTAGATTTAGTGAGACTATGTGATGAGTGTGGTGTGGTGCAAGTGTTTACCTTCTCCTCTTGACTGTCAAGTTCAGTCTTGATTGGAGAGAGCTTTACCTCCAGTTTGGCTAGATAAGTGCATCTCTCACAGGTTGTAGTGTTGGGTGGTAGGAGGAGAGGGTTGTCTGTGTACATGAGGCAATTTCTGCATTGCCCCAAGATGCCCAGATTCATCAGATAGACAGGAGAGAACACTGGGAGCTGACCCTTGGACATGCCTGAATAAAAAACTGTTTTCCTCTAGATAAGTGAGGAAAGTGAGTACAAGAGCTGTTTTTCTCTAAGCAAGTGAGGAAAGTAAGTACCAAAACTGTTTTCTTCTAGGTAATGAGGAAGGTTGAGTGCTGTAGTAATTAGTAGGTTATTTAGTGCTTACAAGTTCTGAACAAGTGCTGATCACGAATAAGCAAATTCAAGTGCTAAAACTAAGAATCTGTATCTGGACTAAACTAGTTACAGGAAAGGGGGGAAACAAGTGCAAATGTGGTCTTTTAAATCAGTGCCAGAACCACTCCTTATGTGGTAGATAGGTTTACCTAGTGCTTACCACTCCCACTGATAAGCTAGAAGGCTTCCCTCCAATACAGAAAGCCTGAGGGGGGCTCAGAAGCTTACATACAGTCCTGGATACAGCAAATCTGAATCTGGACTACACTAGTTACAGGAAAGGTATTATATATATATATATATATATATATATATACAGAAAAGTAGCTAAAACAGCAGTCAAAACAATTCAAATGCAGTGCAAGCTAGCACACTTGAGTATGTCGCAATGTTAGACCAAACAGTTTAAAAATGCAATTAAATTAAAAATGACTAAAACAAGTGCAGAAGGAGTCTATTAGGTAGAATGAATGAGGTAAAGAGATGGGACTGGGGGAAGTGTCCCAGATCAAATATACAGTGGGGGCGGGCAACTGCAAAAGCCTTCAAATTTAACAAGACAGGAATAGGGAGTTTGGGTAGGGAAAAACCAACACCTTTAGCAGAGATCTGAAAAACTGTACAGTGAAGCAAAAATAACAGTGCACAACTCTGAAGTCAGCCAGCAGTGATATAAAATTAGTCAAGCAACAATTACTAGTACACAACTCTGAAGTGCCAGAAAAATATACTCAGCTCTGTATATCTCCAGATAGTTTGAAGAGCACTCTGTCAGGACACAGGAAGGCTCCAGCAATGATATGCCACCTCATCAGAGGGAACAAGCAGTACTACAGATTCAGTTGGCTACTCTACACTCCATATCTAACTTGTCCATGAGGCTCATTTCTCATGCAACCCAAAGGACAACAGGTTCAGGTGTTGCCATAAGGAGACATACCTGGATGTAATTATGTGAGTTTATGGAGCCCTTCAAATCTTCATTCATCAATGCTCCTTTTGATGGAACATCTTTGTTTGGCCTCAAAGTTAGTGAAACCTTATCCAGGTGTGAGAAAGACAGAAAGACCCTTTCTGCCATGGGTGTGTATTTTTCCATTCCTTAATGATCCTTTTCAAGGAATCAATGGAGCAGTGGGAAAATGTGGTTCAAAAAGTCCCAAGGTTCTTTTCAAGACACACCTAGAAATGATTCTCCCAGGGGCAGGGGGGGGGGGGACTACAGTGGAAGATGTCACTCCAGCGGCAGAGGAGGCCCACAAAACAAAGGGTTCAGAGATTCTTTCTTTGGCAAACCCTTTCAGTGCTCCTGAAAGGAGGCCCAATTGCCTTCCTCTGGAGGCAGTTGGGGGTTGTCTATCCCTGCACAAGAGAGCCTGGCTACAAATAACATCAGATTCCTGGGTGCAGAATTTAAAGAGGTTATATTATCCTTTTTCCCCTTTCCCCTCCAACTTCCAAAAGAATCCCAGATGTACCACCTCATCAGATGGAACAAGCAGTACTACAGATTCAGGAACTGCTAAGAAAAAGAGTCTTCCAAGAAGTCCCACCAGACCAAATAGAATCCAGAACTTACTTAAGATTCTTTTTAGTGCCAAAACAGACAGGGGACTGGAGAACAATTCTGGATCTCAGCATGTCTGACAAATCAGTTTGACAAACAAATTTCTGGATGGTCACAGTTCAGTCTATCCTTCTGTTCTTGGAACAGGCTAACTGGATGTGCTCTACAGATCTTCAGGATGCGTACTACCATATAAAGTTGGACAGGTGATCCAGAATGTTTTTCTGTTTCTGGCTGAGAGCCAGTTACTATCAGTTAAGAGTTCTGCCCTTCGGTCTCACCACAGCCCTCAGGGTGTTTACCAAATGCATGGCAGTAGTAGTGGCTCACTTGAGACTGCTAGGATGCTGGGTGTTTCTGTACTTAGACAACTGGCTCATTACCACCTGACTAGGCATCAATTGTTAGAGGCAAAAAACAGGTTCTTCAGACATGCTCCATTCTGGGCACATCAATAAACTACGAAAAATCTCACCTTGACCCTACTCAAACCTTAGAGTTCATAGGAGCTATCCTGAACACAAAAACTGCAATAACCTCTCTTCCCCCATTGAGATTGCAGAGAATCAGATCACA
Organism: Protopterus annectens; assembly: GCF_019279795.1. Lineage (NCBI taxonomy): Eukaryota > Metazoa > Chordata > Ceratodontiformes > Protopteridae > Protopterus > Protopterus annectens. Next base: position 232,902,233 of record NC_056741.1, on the reverse strand, counting down.
GGTCACAAAGATAATCAAAAGCAAGAAAGTGCCAGCACGCCTAATTTTGCAGGCCTTTGGATCCATGGTGGTTGCTATAACTCTTATTCCCCTAGCCAGTTTTCAAATGAGGATATTACAGTGGCTGCTTGCAACACAATGGTCAGTGCAATACCACCCAATGTCAGTGTTGGTGACTATCACCAACACCTGCAAGAGAGACCTCAATTGGTGGATTGAATCAAATTAAATTCTAAAAGGCCATCCTTTCTCCCCCGCTCACCCCCTAGCCACGGTGACCACTGACACTTCCCAGTTAGGATGGGGGGCATTATCTGGGGAACACTGTCAAAGGCAACTGGTCCCCCATGGAGGAGACCAACTTGCATATCAATGTCTTGGAGATGAGAGCAGTGATCTTATTGTTGCAGGTCTTCAAGGATGCTCTCCCTTCAGGGAAAACTGCAATTCAATCAGACAATATGTCTGTAGTTTGGTACATCAACAAGCAAGAAGAAACCAGGTCCTACCACTTGTATTGAGAAGCTCTCAGAGTGTGGCAAGGGGTGATCTCATCCAACCACTTTCTCATAGCAACACACATTCCTGGGAAGTCCAATGTGATATTAGACAAACGGAGCAGATGCACTCTCCTGCTTCATGAGTAGTCCCTCAACCCAAAGGTGATGGAGAGAATTTTTTGTTAGTGAGGCCAGCCTTGCTGCAATTTTTCCACCTCTCCCCTAAACAACAAGTGCAGCAACTACTTTACACTAATCCCTCCTCATGCGGAATCACCAAGGGATGATCTTGTCCACAGTTGGCCCCCTAGTCTTCTGTATGCCTTCCCTCCAGTTCCTCTAATCTCAAAGTTACTAAAGAAAGCAATCAAACTGAAAAGTAAGATAATCCTGATTGCACCTTATTGGCCTTGATAGATATGGTTCTCCTTCCTTTGTCTCATCTAATTCACCGACCTTGGATTCTGGACCCGGTTCCAGATCTCCTGTCCCATCGGACAGGTATGACTCACCTGGACATTTTGAATCTCAAGCTGACTGCGTGGTTTCTCTAATTCCTTTAATAGCCAGACAATCTATGTATTCTTCCCCTGTCCAACACATGCTTCTGGCCTCTCACAAGCCATTTACATGAAAACTTTACAAAAATGGAAAAGGGTTTGTTTTTAGGCACATCAGAATAATGTTGAATCCTTTTCAGCACCTATTTATAAATTTCTTGAATTTTTTACTTCTCTATTCAATGAAGGGGCTTTGTTTTCTACTGTCAAAGTTCAGTTGGCAGCTGTATCCAATTTTCATATTGGATTTGATGGTTCATCACTTGCTTCTCATGAGCTTTGTAAAGCCTTCCTCAGAGGTACTCTTCTTCTAAAGCCTCCTTACAAAGATCCAATTCCTCCTTGGGATCTCAACTTGGTATTGCAAGCAATCACACAATCTTCCTTTGAATCGGCAGAAGATTGTGATCTCAAGTTTCTGTCTTGGAAGACCATTTTCTTAATAACTATAACTTTCACCAGATGAACTTCCGAAATTCAAGCTTTGTCTTATAAACCACCATATTTGATTTTCCACAAGCCAAAAAACAGCAAGCCAAACCAACCACAGTCTTCAAAATACATGTTTATTTGATCAAGTAAAATTACAGTTGAGCGCTTTCGTCTATTACACAGACATCATCAAAACCATGAATGAAATGCTATCACTTCCTTTTAATGTTTTCTCACTTCCTTCTAAAATGATTGAAACAACACACCCCCAGAAACAACCAATCAAAATGTAATTCATGACATAATTGATTTACTGGTAAAGTACCTGCCTTCAGGACTTATTTTAAACTTAAAGCTAAGAAAAAGCTGGAAAAAACTAGTAGAAAATTAGCAAAAAATTATTAGTTTGACATTAAGAAAATAAACTGAACTAAAATAATGTAAAATACAATAACCTCACATAAAACCAAGGGCAGTAATCACAATATACTAGCTAATTTTGTAAGTTTGTAAGTTATTGAAATGATGTCATTGAGACGTAGTGAATTGGCTGCATCCAATCTAAGCTGTCAAAACATTTCCCAATGTAAAAGTTTGTTTTGACAATCTCCAACATAACACACCACCTGAATCTGTTTAAGTACTAAAAAACAAATTTATTGAACCCTGGGCATAAAGTGGAATGCCTTGCCAGTGCACTCTTTTTTGTCTTGTCGCTGTATACTGTAAGTGTGTTGGTATATTAGTTTATTCGAGGCATTTTTAGTCATGTCTACGTAAAAAGTGGAACATGAAGTACATGTGGCCAGACAGACCACTCTTTGTGTTACACAGTTGTATGTACCGCCAGTCATTATACCAACAGTTTTGTTCAACAAAGGGACTCGATAACAGGTGTTTATGTATGGGCATTGGTGACAATGTCCACATTTCTTTGTGTTTAATAGTCTCCTACTGTCTGCCCCTGTTTCTTCTAGGAGGCATTTTATATTAGGTTTATTTTGGTAAGTGAAAGTGAGGGGTCCACAAACCACAAAATAGATTTTGATTTCCTTATCACACTGATAGATAAACCAGTTCTTCCACAAATTAAGTTCAATATCTTTGGCATCCAGGGTATAATGACACACCATGTTCGTGTGGTTATGAAAACATGTGTGACACTGCCAGCCCAGCTATCTGAAATGTTGTAAATAATCATATGTCATTTATGAATATGAACATGATTCATATGCTTGTCTTACAAATGTAATAGAACTATATGGTATGTGTATATTAAACTACTGGTACAGAAGTGTGTGTTGAGCAGGGTTTGTACAGTACTGAGCTTCAAGGATGTGCCCACAGTGTACCCTACTGGAAAAGAACAGATATATATATATAAACTATATACCTGTCCAAATGTATGTTTTAATAATAGAAGCTGGAACATACAGAGATAACTTTCAAAACTTCAAGAAAATAAGTTGAAATTGTTTTACGATTGTGTTGTCTCTCAGTTTCAGTTCAAAAGCAGACACAATGTCTAGAGCTACAAGTTTTTGTATTGTCTTGAAACAGAAATAATTACAGGTTTCAAATTTAAAAGCGTTTTATTGTTTTATGACTTCCAAGTTCTGCAAACTTCTAAGAGATATGTACTTCTCGCACAGAGATGTTAAAATTCTACAAGTTTCTATTTAGCCTGGGAACTGAAGTCAGGTGACAAAGAGTGATGGCATCTAAGCTAACCCAGCAGTAATGTCTGATATTAATTTAAGAACTCTCTCAGAGGGAGACTGGGCATTTTGTATCTTGTCTTGGACCTAGAAACATCCACTCAGCACTTCTGCCTGCATGTTGTCTGTAAGTAAGTCTTCGGGTATAGTATCTCTCTTAGATATAGATAGGAATATAGTAAAGATTAGTTTAGATGTTTTCTGTATCTATTTGAGACTATCCTGCAATGTTATTTTAAAATATTTCCTGTGATTTTGAACTCTGAAGTAACTGTATTTGTTTTATGAGTATTGTCTTGTTCTTTTATTATTTATTATTAAATATATTTAAACCTATAATTGTGGCTGATATTTGTGAGACATATTTAAGCTCTTAGAGTACTTGCATATGTATTTGGTGACACTGTACAGACCACTCCTAAATAGTTTTGTAAATCTTGGTCAAAACTACCATTTGGATTAATGGTAACATTACACAGTAGGATTGGTCACCCTTTGTAAAGGCCTTATAGTAGCTGATAAGTAAGGGTGGCTGGTGGAAGCTGGTACTACCTTTTTGTCTGAGCAGAAGAGAGCATAGCTAGTAAACCTATGTCAGCCTTTTCCATATGTGTGTGTGTGTGTGTGTGTGTGTGTGTGTGTGTGTGTGTGTGTGTGTGTTTGTATATCAGTCAAATCTCAAAGTGTGAGTGTCAACTACTTAGATAGGGGCACGAAGCACTGGTTGGACAGAGAGGGTGCTGGAGGTCTTAGCTTGGCCACTTGGCTGAGATCTTAACCCTCTAGCTGTGCCAGTGGGGAGGCTTATTAGGGATCTGGAGAAAGAGGGAGAAACCAGCCCTAGACTGACTGTGATCTCTGTGCACTCTTAAGGGAAATTGTACTTTATTGTGTGTGTACTTGTCATCCTCCCATTGTGTATGTCCCTCACTGTTGCCAGTGGTGAGGATTGAAGCACATTGATTATTGTGCCAGTGCAGGGGTGTCACATATTAATTGGTGGCAGTGGTGGAATATCCACATCACATATTAATTGGTTGACAGTGGTAAGTTAGCCATTACATATTATTTATCTTGTAGTGGTGTGGATATTGAATTCCTGTAGCAGTGGTCACAGAAGGTGTTTGTACTCTCAATCAGGCACACAGTGAACATTCAGAGTTCATATCACAATTGTTTTATTTTTTTTTGTTAGTCAGGGAGAGTAGGCAAGCATGTCAGCAGAGGAGTATGACAAGCTAACAAGGAGCCAGTTGGCTGAAATGTGCCAGGCTAAAGGACTGGTGAATGCCAACCTGACTAAAGCAGACATGATTGCAGCTTTAGTCACAGCTGCATCACCGAATAGCAACCAGGAGGACAATCAGACTGGCCGTGGAGATGTTCAACTCTCAGAAAATGGATAGCTCAACCTTTCCACAGAGGACTTACAAATCCATCTTGAGTTAAAGAGACTTGAGCTGGAGGCCAAGCATTTGGAAATAGAAGCAGAGGAGAAACTGAAACTTATTGAGGCTGAGGAAAATGAGATACTGCGATGGCTGGAGCCTGAGGAGAAGGAGAGGCAGAGGCAAAATGAAAAGGAGATGCTGACTCTTTGCCAGAGTCATGGAAGTAATGGTGAAGGGAGTAACCGAACCCCAGAAGCAACAAAGGTCAGGAAATTTCTTCCACAATTTACAGAGGGGGATAATTTTGATAGTTTCATTCATATGTTTGAGAGGGTATGTAAACAGTATAATGTTGACCAAGGGCTCTAGGTACATTTCCTGACCCCCTTACTCCACGGTGAAGTTGTAGCTGTTATTTCTAAACTGTCTGATACCGATTGTTTAAATTATAATATTGCAAATCAAACAAAACACCCAACGAGTAAACGAATCACTGTACAGAGATGAAAAGATAGTCCAAGCAAAAAGTGTGTAGACAGTGAAATGAAGCACGACTCCTTTTCTCATTTAAGACAAACCAAACCATCCAATAAAATATACAAGTGTTTAATATAGGTTAGCACTTTCACCACTGGACAAGTGGCTTCATCAGATCATACAAATAAAACAACTTCTAGTAAAGTTGGTTTAGACTTTGATTTCCATTTTCTAGTTATTGCTTTTTTTGGCAGCCATTATAATTAGACTCAGTAAGGTCTTACTATGTCTAGGCAATTCCAACTCTGTATCATAGCTCAAAAAAATAATTTCCCTAGTCACTCCAATTTGCTCACCCAGCATATCAACAGAGCAGTCTGCAAGGAATCTTTAAAGTCAGGCAACTCATTACACTCCCAGAAAATATGTTCCCATTTATATTTTTCTTCCCCATCCCATCTCCAATATTTGCTGTCTACCTGAAGAATGATTCTTTGGAGCCTGCTTGGGATATAAAAATATCTATGTAAACATTTCCAGGCAAAGATCCTATATATTCTAGATTTTGTTGTATATTTGGGAGACATACATATATCCTCCATTGTTTCTTTGTGTATTGCTTACCCAATCTCTCTTCCCATTTCTTCCTAACCTCTTCTGACTGATTCTTATAGTTATCATGTAATATTTTATATGCTCTACTAATTATTCCTTTCTTAATGGCCACTTCTGTTCAAGATTCTACTAAGAACTCTACCAGTACTGGTCTTTCATTTAGAATCCCCCAATTACTTTCTCTTTGCCTGTACGGTTGCCTTCTACTTCTGATCCAGAAAGTAGAAATTGACTCTAAATATTTGTGAAACATATAAGCAAGGTCTATTTTCTCTTTTTTCAAATTCTTGAATTCAGTCATAGGTTTCCAGACCAAAAAGGAAATCTAGTAGCAGAGGAAGATCTATATATGCCTTTTAAGCTTCACTGAAGATACAGCAGGTCTAAATAAGGGGATGATGCATCACAACTACATTTATAAGTAAGACATATTATTTTTGCTGCTGGTTTCACAAACAATCAATTTTTGTAGGTATGTGTATGTTAAAATATTGGAAAATAATGCCTATTTAATATCTCAGAATAAAAAATAATGTACTCAAAAATATTAGAGGTATATCATGATCTCCATGTTTGTCGCATCCTTCTCAAAATGAAAATACAACATTTTGAAGAATAATTTGTTACCCAGCTTAGTAGAGGCTATATCACATTGTTCAATATGGGGAAACAAAAGTAATCTAGAAAGCTAGAGTCAGGTCTGGTATCTTACCTGTGATCAAGAATGTGACAGGAGTAACGAGAAATAGAATACAAATAATTAGTCCAGATAAAATCACTTTAGATAGCAGATCTAGGAGACTCTCTCTCTTGTCTTCCCTGTGGGAAGAATAAAGATGCCCCTGCTGAATAACAAGTAGTTTATTCAGTTAAGTAGGTAGATGGATGAGTGTTCATGTACTGTGTGCTAGCCAAAGTGATTTTATCTGGACTAATCCTTTGTACTCCGTTTCTTGTTCTATATGGGGGAACAGGAGATCTGAATAAATACTATTACTTAAAATTTCAGTCCTTTTATAGATAAATCTGTATAGTGGTGTTAGAAACTTACGAAAGGCATAACAACCACCACTAAAAAGTTTGTACAGGCAGTTAAATGCTTATGCTATCAGTGTGAGTGTAGGTCATGTTAGTGAAATGCAGTTTCAGCTTAATAAAACAGTTTTCAAACAGTACAACTCTTTAGACTTCACAAAAATATTCTATAATCTATCAGATATTTTAAAAACACAAAAAAGTATAAACAGAATAAACACACATAAAGAAAGTAGTTTGCCTATGTTAGAAAAATATGTATTTGAACATGTATAAAGTGCTAGTTTAAAAGCAAATAGTATATAATGCATTTTATTCTATTTACAATATGGCAATAAGAATGATTTTACATGTAATTGCTTGAAGCTTTGGAGCTGCAGTGTATTTGAACTCTGACCCTGGCAGTAGCCAGCTCAGCAAGCTTATGTTTTTCACTAATGATTATCTGCTGGGTCAGGAAAATTGAATGTATAAAGCATTGAATATTCTTATTCCTTCCTCTGAGATAATTGACCTTGTGAATGTATCAGAGATAAGACACAGCTGCTAAAAGTAAAAGTTGCAAGAAGAACAAAGAAGTATATTACAAGAGTGAACCGACCATTGTATTCAAGCTAGCCTGAGACCTTGGAAGAGTAACATTTACAGAAAGACATTATAATGAACCAGGTGCTTTGCAAGGCTGTATTATTCCCATGGGAAAACTTTTAAAATGTATAACATCAGCTTTTTCTTATGAATAGAATATTGTAGACCATAGTGATGTAGGTGCCCTGTGACTAACCACGTCAGTAAGGTGGGCACAGCCTAAATGTAAGACTATATAAAATTGTGTATTTCCTGCATCATGTCAGACAAAACTCTGTACTTGTATGGTTTTTTGCCTCCTAGTGTACACTAGTAAACTTTTGCATCTGAGCCTCCTGTGTTGTTATCATTTGTTTTTATTTAACAGTTTGGTCCTTCTTGAACCGGAATTCCCTTGGTAAGCTGCAGGTCAGAGTGTATCGGTGGTCGAATACTGCGCAGGAGAAGTTACCAAAACGGTTCTAATTGAAGCACAAAGACCTCCGACTGAATTGTCATCTTGAGAGGCTGGCCACTTTCTGATCTGCGGCCGAAGAGCGGTCTCGAACTGGTCGACCCAGGAGGCTCAGGTAGGAAAATATTTGCCTTTTTTCTGTTTTAGATCAGGGACTAGGTTACAGTAAATGTCATTGTCAGAGATTTGTTATACAGATCAGGGACAAAAGGAAATTACTGTATATTTTGTCAGAGATCAGGGAAACAGAATAAGGTAGACAGTTATTCTAGATAAACTGTGTAAGGAACTGAAATACCACGTGGTGAAAAGGGTTACGTAACATTTTTTAGAATGGGAAATCAGTGCACTAAAAAATCGCGAGATCCGCCCCTAACTGATGACGCAAAATATATGCAATTACAACGGACTGATAATGTAAGGTATTATACAAAATGGGTTAATAAATACGGATTTGATGGTAAATTAAACAAGATTTCATTAGTTAAACTTTTAAAACAGCTTAAATCTGACGCAGAAGGTCAGGCAAAAAAACAACAGCAATTAGGCATTCCTCAAGCACACAGGTGGATTGAGGAAGTAAACCGAAGGGAACAGAAAACTAAAAATGCAAAAAACATTATTTTTAGACAAAGAGGATAATAATACAGTAATAGCGACGGCCCCTCCCTCCGCCCCTCCAATGCCTTTTTTCAGGATATGAAGCAGGAGGACAAGCTGGTCCACCTCCACGTTATCCTGAAGTTACAAGAGTACTAAAACCATTTGTTAGAGATCCTATTGAAACTAGGTCCCGGACACGTAAAACACTAGGGGCACAGACTTATATCAAATAGGGAAAAATACACTAGAAGAGAGTGAGGAAGAAATCTGTCCACTGATCGAGGTACCAAATCCTCAGGCAGGACAGGAAGGGCAGGACCCAACTCTTCTAGTATATAGACCATGGACACCGGAAGATATTCGGAAAGCTACAGAGGGAATCCCTCATCCAAAAGTTAATTACACAAAGTTTTTACAAGATTTACAAGGTATGAGACTAAGTTACCACTTAAATGGGGAAGAAGTAGAAAAGGTAGTTAGACAGATTGTGGGTCCAGACTGGCACATGATTTGTGGCACCTGGAATCCTCGTAATGCAGAGCTTAAACCACTCCCACATAGTGGCAGAATTAGACAACAGAGTCAAAGGTCTTACAGACCGAATTTCTGAAAAATGGAAACCTAGAGCAGATTGGACTTGCATTAATCAATGCATACAGCAAGAGAATGAAACTGTAGATGGGTACTATGGTAGATTATTGGAATGTTTCAATAACCATAGTGGTATGGCTATTCCTGAAAATCAGACACATGATACCTCATATGAACAGCAACTGAAAAATGCGTTTTTGAAAGGTTGCATTGCACCTATCAGTAGCTTTATTACAAAGCATATGATAGATCATCGAACAAGTAGGCTACAAGCCTTACTTCGAACAAGTAGGCTACAAGCCTTACTTGAATATGCCAGATATGCTGAAAGACACTTTAATAGTAAAAAGAAAAAGAAGACACAGGTCTTCACAGCTGAAGATGGAGCAGAGGTCTTTGTAGTACAGTCAGGTAAAAAGGGTAAGAAAAATACCCAGGGAAATAGACAATCTGACAAAAGGTCAGAAGATTTTGAAGAGAGAAAAAAGAAAGGTGAGTGCTTTAAGTGCGGCAAGAAAGGACATTTAGCAAGGGATTGCAGGCTAAATAAAAAGGTGACTACAGAAAATAAAGATGATGAGGACTGACTATATGATAGTGATGAAAATCAAAAACCATCAGGGAAGAAAAACAAACAAAGGGCAAACGTAAATGTAGTGGAAGGAACAGAGGAAGTGCAAACAGATGTAGAGGATGAAGAAAGTGAAATTTTAGATTTGGCATTACTGAGCTTGGAGCTCTATTTGGCAGACACAAAACCGGAAGTTACACTTCTGGTGGAAGGAAGGGAGTGAAATTCTTGTGTGACTCAGGAGCGTCACGAACTTTGATACACCCTTCAAAGTTACCAGAATATTCTGAATCACCTGACTATATATTAGTGAAAGCAGCAAATGGACAGCTATATAGGGAGCCACTCTCCCATGATATAGCAATAACTGACCCTGTTTCAGGCATGACTCAGAAAAGTAAAATTGTAGTTTCTGCAAAATGTCCAGTAAACTTACTGGGAAGAGATCTTATGCAGATATTTGGCATAGCGGTAGTCCCCACTATGCAGGGTATGGAAGCACAAAGACAAATGGATACTTTTGTGGTGCGACCGGAGGGTGAAACCTTTTACTGGTACAGCCAGGACCTAGTTACGACTGGTCCAGGGGCAGTAACCGGAGAACTGATGAATGTAGCCATCAGTAAGGCCCCCTCCCTTGACACTGACCAACAGCATTTGTTACATTGTACTCTATACTACTGTAGCATGCCAGGACCTGATAAAGAATATGAGCAAGAATTGTTCAAAAATCCTGCTAACAGATTAGTATTACGAACCTTGTATTGGGATACTGAGGGAAACAGTGTGGTAAGCTGTTCACTACCTCAGGAATTCATGACACTGTACAAATCTAATAGACTACCACATGTCAGCTTGACAAAGAATAAGGATGTGAGATGGGCAGACTTAGGAGAAAAAGTAACAAGATGGGAAAAACAAACTGATTTAGAATTATCAGAACAGGGAATACAAAAACAGAAATTGAATTGGCTAACACAGACACATCCAGCTGTACACTTACAAACTAGTGAAGACAGCTGATTAGCATTCTTATTAGAAGAAGAAAAAGCCTTGTGTGATATACCAGATATTCTTTGGTCAGCAGGTAAATCAGATGTAGGACTTATTCAAACAGCAGGACCAGTAACTATTACACCAAAATCAGCATTTAGACCACAAAAAAGACAATACCCCTTGAGGAAAGATGCAGTGCAAGGAATCAAGCATATAATAGCAGCATTACTCAAGGAAGGAGTACTGGTAGAATCTCTTGATTCACCATGTAACACCCCTCTATTTCCTGTTAAAAAAGCAAACGGGGAATGGCGGATGGTACAGGATTTACAAGCTGTAAACAATGCAATAATACCCAGAGCACCTACGGTGCCAGACCCACACACTTTGTTGAATGATTTAAAACCACAACAAAAATATTTTACTGTGGTAGATATAAGCAATGCTTTCTTTTCAATACCTATACATCCTGATAGCCAGTATTGGTTTGCATTTACATTTCAGGGTAAAAGATATACCTATACTCGGCTACCTGAGGATATTGTGAAAGTCCAACGATATTTGCACAAGAAATGGCAAGCAACCTGGCAGGGTTTACTCCACCAGGAGGTAGTCAGATTCTACTTTATGTAGATGACATCTTGCTAGCAGCCCCTACCCAGCATCAATGCAGGGAAGATACGATAGCATTATTAAAATTTTTAGCAGCACAAGGACACAAAGTAAACAAAAGTAAGTTACAACTTTGGAGAAAACAGGTTAGATACCTAGGATATGTAATATCCAATGAAGGTAGAATATTAGACGAAGACAGAAAAACAGCGATTTTACAGGCACCCAAACCAGCAACCAAGAAGGAAATGATGTCCTTCTTGGGAACGACTAATTTTTGTCGAAGCTGGATATCAAACTATGCTTTAGAATCTGCTCCACTGGCTGATTTAATATATAAAACACCAATGGCAGCACAAGATGTATTACAATGGACACCTGAAGCAGAAGCAGCTTTCTGCAGACTAAAACAATTGATAGCTTCATCACTAGTTTTAGGACTTCCAAATTACCACAAAAGATTTTTTTCAGACCGTAGATTGTAAGCAGGGATACATGACGTCAGTTTTGACGCAACAGCATGGGGATAAGCAACGCCCCATAGCTTACTATTCATCACAGTTAGATCCAGTGGCACGATCATTGCCTCACTGTGTGCAAGCAGTAGTCGCAGCTGCAATGGCAGTACAGGCTTCGGCCTCAGTAGTGTTGTTCCACCCTCTCACATTGAGAGTGCCTCATGCAGTCGCGATAATTTTACTGCAAGAGAAAATAGCATATCTATCTCCTGCTAGACATCTTTCATGTATGACCATACTGCTGAGCCAACCTCATATGGTAATTGAACGTTGTACAACATTAAATCCATCAACGTTACTTCCAACTCCTGTGGATGGCACACCACACAGTTGCCTGCAGGAAATTGAGCAAATAACTTTGCCCAGACAAGACCTTACTGATATGCCCTTGGATGATGCCGAGGTGACATTTTATGTGGACGGTTCATGCAGAAAGGGTCCTACAGGGAAAAATCTAGTAGGGTATGCGGTAGTCACAGATACAGAGATTTTAGAAGCCCAACCCTTACAGCATAACCTGTCTGCTCAAGCAGCAGAACTGATAGCCTTAACACGGGCTTGTACTCTAGCGAAAGATAAATGTGTGAACATATATACTGACAGTCAGTATGCTTTCTCTACAGTGCATGTTTTTGCACAACAATGGAAAAATAGGGGAATGATAACATCTACTGGCAAACCGATTAATCATGCACAACTTATTTTGAACTTGTTAGATTCCATTCAGTTACCTACTAAGGTAGCTATTTGTAAATGTTTAGCTCATACAAAACAACAGGATGCAATTTCAAAAGGAAATGCAAGAGCTGATGCAGCTGCAAAGCAAGCAGCCTCAGACTCAGAAATTTTACTTTTAACCGAGGAATTACAACCCTCTGAGATTTTAGATTTAGAAATGTTAAAAACGATGCAGACATTAACTACAAAAGCTGAGAAACAAAAATGGGAGAAACGAGGTGCAATCCTCGAAAATGGACTGTATATCTCCAAAGAGAAAAAAACAATATTGCCGTCTAATTTATTTAGATATGCAGCTTTGTTGAGCCACGGGCAGTGCCATGTCTCAACAGGGGGGATGGTACAGTTAGTAAATCGAATATTCCAAACATATGGATTTATAAACTACACACAAAAATTTTGTGCAGCATGCCATGTCTGTAATAAGCATCATGCACAAGGAGCATTCAAACCCAAGCAAGGGAGTTTTCCTATACCACCATATCCGTTCCATACTATCTGTATGGATTTCATAGAACTGAACAAATGTGAAGGGAAAAATACTGTTTAGTAATTATAGACATGTTTTCCAAATGGGTAGAAGCTTTTCCAACTAAAAATCCGGATGCAGCAACAGTGGCAAAGGCCCTAATAAAAGAAATAATTCCTAGATTTGGCATACCGGAAAGAATCTATAGTGACAATGGGACACATTTTGTGAATCAGACGATTCACCAACTTGGGAGATTCTTTGGGATCTCCTTGAAAAATCATTGTGCCTACCACCCACAGTCTGCAGGACTGGTGGAAAGGTACAATGGAATTTTAAAAAACAAGTTGAGGAAGTTAGTAGACGACACACAGAAGAATTGGATTTGCTGTTTGCCTTTGGCACTGCTGAGCATGAGAACAGTTCCAAATGTAAAGGGTTTGACCCCCTTTGAAGTGATATTTGGAAGGGCATATTATGTGCCACAGTGGAAAGCTCTCATGCCTGCAGAATTAGAGGCTGACAGCTCATTAGCTAGTTACATAAAAAAATTGTTGACTAATAAAACTGTTTTGCAGTTGAACTCTTTTTCAGATAAAAGACAGACCAGACCGTTGGAAGCAGTGCTGACCCCAGGGTCCTGGGTTTGGTTGAAGGTCACGAAGAGGAAGAATTGGGCGAGTCCAAAGTGGGAAGGACCGTACCAGGTACTGTTGGCGACGCCTACTGCAGTCAAAGTTGCTGAAAGGTCGTCCTGGGTCCACCTGACGCACTGTAAACCGGTAAAGAATTTTCAGCTTGATAAACATTTTGTGACTGACACACAACAAAGGCAGGATGGCCAAGAGCGAAATGAGTAAAACACAGATCAACCCGAAGATATTGTTTAATCATCTTGCTAACTATGCATTTATTGACTATGATTGTGTTGACTTTCCTTTTGTTGTGGTTCTTCCTACATATAACCACACAAGTGAAAGTAGAGAAACGTGATGAACTGTCTATAGACTGGCATCCAAACTTTAACACATACCTAGCTATGAAGCGTGTATATGTAGAGACTATGAACATTTCAAATTGCTGGGTTTGTACTGCCATACCAACAGCATATGGAGGACTGTTGATGTCCGCTGTCCCCTTGGGGATAAATGAGACTTGGGAAAATTTACTTTTTGATACAGGTTCTGTAAAATCACAGGACAAAATTGCATTGTATTTGCCTATTACACAGAGGGGAATTGTATGTTTTTTTAAAAATGATACACTCCAAGTGGGTTGGAGTAACTGTAACATAACTGTATCTTATAAATGCTATATTAAAACTAAAGATAAAAGCACTATTTGTAACGCAAATTATGATTCATATTTGAGCTTAATGAAAACAACATTAAGTGAAGTGCAGAGAAATCCTGTCTTGCATAAACAATTGTCTGTTATAGACAAGAAAATGTTTCATTCAGAACTAACCCGCATCAGTACCAAAGTAGAAAACTGTTATTTTATTTGTGGGAAAAAGGCATACAAATGGCTACCTGAGAATTGGTCCGCAGTTGTTTTTGGGTTATCTGGTTCCAGCTATAAGGCATACTGCAGAATTACCTCTAGGTAAGATACGAAATGTAAGAGATGTAGCCCGAAAACCTGAAGATTCTTTCGGAAAACCTGTAAATCCAATGGGAAAAATCGAAGCTGGTTGGAAGAACCATCATTCCGTGAAAGATAAAGAAAAATTGACTCATATGGACTTAAGTGACAGTGTTATATCCTGGGCTGGGATATTTCCAGCATATGGAGCAGTCAAATCGATCTGGGAGTTGAGAAAACTGTCGAAGCTTCTCGAAGTAATGAGTAACGCAACTTTTTCTGCTCTCGAACTAGTGACTGACGAACTGAATGCAATGAGACCTGTTGTGCTACAAAATCGAATGGCTCTCGACTTCACCCTAGCGGCGAGAGGTGGTACTTGTGCGCTTATCAAAGAAGAATGCTGTGCATACATACCAGACAATCGACACGAGATTAATGACCACCTAGAGGTAATACAGCAGGTATCGGCCATGACTGAACCAGGCCCAAACCCACTGACGAACTTTTTCCAGAGTCTATTTGGTGGGTGGGGTTCTATCCTAATGAATATTTTGATTGCTATTTGTGTTGGTCTGCTCCTATTAGGAGCATGTGTCTGTTGTGGGATCCCCTGTATGAAAAGATTAGTCAAAGATTTTGTTGATATATCTGTAACTGAAACTTTGTACCAAGACATTGAATTGAAACTACTGATTCCAGATGAAACTTGTTCCGAAATATAAACTAAATGACTTGCCTAGTTAAAAGTCCTTAAAGGAGAAGGCTAGGAGACGATATAACATTGTTTATGTTTCTGAATAGAATAAAAAGTATTAAAAGGGAGGAAAATGTTAGAAAAATATGTATTTGAACATGTATAAAGTGCTAGTTTAAAAGCAAATAGTATATAATGCATTTTATTCTATTTACAATATGGCAATAAGAATGATTTTACATGTAATTGCTTGAAGCTTTGGAGCTGCAGTGTATTTGAACTCTGACCCTGGCAGTAGCCAGCTCAGCAAGCTTATGTTTTTCACTAATGATTATCTGCTGGGTCAGGAAAATTGAATGTATAAAGCATTGAATATTCTTATTCCTTCCTCTGAGATAATTGACCTTGTGAATGTATCAGAGATAAGACACAGCTGCTAAAAGTAAAAGTTGCAAGAAGAACAAAGAAGTATATTATAAGAGTGAACCGACCATTGTATTCAAGCTAGCCTGAGACCTTGGAAGAGTAACATTTACAGAAAGACATTATAATGAACCAGGTGCTTTGCAAGGCTGTATTATTCCCATGGGAAAACTTTTAAAATGTATAACATCAGCTTTTTCTTATGAATAGAATATTGTAGACCATAGTGATGTAGGTGCCCTGGGACTAACCACGTCAGTAAGGTGGGCACAGCCTAAATGTAAGACTATATAAAATTGTGTATTTCCTGCATCATGTCAGACAAAACTCTGTACTTGTATGGTTTTTTGCCTCCTGGTGTACACTAGTAAACTTTTGCATCTGAGCCTCCTGTGTTGTTATCATTTGTTTTTATTTAACAGCCTACAGAGCGAGAGAGAACTGAATAACAGTGTTAATGAATATAAAGCAGTCATAAGTACAATATGCAGCATTTAGCATTCTCAAAGCATTCAAGCAAAAAAAAATCTATATCTATATCTATATCTATAGATAGATGGATAGATAGAGATATCACAAAAACACTTTTTTTTTCCTGAGGGCACTGCTTCTTTAGAACACCTTTAAAACATAGCACAGATCTCTGTAAGAAATATTAAGTAAAACTTTGGCTTTAAACTTTCTGTCATCTCCTATTACGAGAATATTATACCAGATTTAAAATGTAAGTATAAAAAAGCAGATACAGTCTTCAGGAAGAAGAAAGCAGCACTTCTCACAGAAGCTGTTGTCATATGAATTGGCTAAAAATTCTATTTGAATAAGAGATGAGGGCTCCTTTATAAAGACGTAATGTCTCATTTAGAATATAGATTGAACTGTAACAAGGTCTAAAATGGAAGAAGGTGAACAAAAAGATAAACACATGTGTGGTCTTTGGGTATGCGATCCAGGAAACCATTAAGAAGCCTAGCCCAATTTTCCAGTTTCCCCACACACTGGTTAAGTGACATGCTCATTGTCACACAGCAGGCAAATGAAGGCTTAAGGAATTAAAGCCTGTACCAGAGAGCCGCGGTGGTGCAGCGGTTAGCGTTGTTGCCTCACAGCAAAAGGTTCTCTCATTCGATTCTTGGCTGGAGTGCCTTCTGTGCAGAGTCTGCATGTCCTTCCTGTGGTTGAGTGAAACTGAAAAGACTGCAGGTAGGTGTGTGTATGTGTGGGTATGCCTTCTTTGAAAGTTGGGTGCTGGGCTGGAAACTCAACACTGTAAAAATTAACTGGCAATCATTAGTGGATCAGAGTTCTGCCGTGGTGACCCCTAACCAGGAAAAGTCAAAGGAGGCCACATGAAACAGCTTGTTAATATTTCATAGCCTTAATCCATACCTCTCAAATGTCCAGATTTTCACATAATGTTCAGATTTTTGCCTCATATTTTTTGTCTGTTCCTCATAAAACTTGTGGTTTTCTGGCAAATCATTGATGAGTGAAGCCACTAACTAATGGAATGCATTTGACTTTCAGAATATGCATCTTTCAGAAAATGTATGCTAACACAAATAGTGTGCAATTTTAGCAACTTTCTAAGTTTATTAGAGGAATATTTAAAATCTGTCCCTATTTTTGGGCATTTGTCCCCCCCCCATTATTTTAGGCTTGGTCCACATTTCTTGCACTAAGCAATTTTGAGAGCTATGCCTTCATTGTCTGTGCAAGTCTGTACATAAAATGAATCCAAATACCTTGTGTGGGAAGAGAACCCACAGTTTTGTCAGCTTCTAACATGAAAAGCAAGTTATATTATCTCTTGGGTCACTGACCTATGTGCAACTGTCAAAAATGAAAAAAATATTATCATAATAGCCTATTGTACGTGATGCTGAGTAATGGATAGAAGGGTCTTCCACAAGGCAGTCTGTGTAAGTTAACTGCAAGAGGATATACTTTAGGGGAAATTTCCAGAATGCAGTATTTATGAACAATGTCACCATTAATAATACCTTGATATTGTAACCTTTCTGATAAACACTTCTATAAAGGAACAAATGTATCTACAACTGCAAAACACAATCTAAACATATTCCATTTAAAACAGTAAAGTAAGTATCCCACTTTTTAAGGGGCAGAATAAGTACTCTGTCAAACCATAAAATAATCTATAGTAATTTTGGAAAAAAAACATGATTTATGCCTATTTCTAAATGTAATGCCAATTTAAATCTGAATCATCTGGTGAAATATATTTATCCCATATAGAGGGGTGAGAATATTTACCAGAATATTTCATATTCAAGTCTATGCTATATATTTTGGAGACTGGATATTTCTTAAAAATAACACCAAACAATAATTCCAAATTCTGCCTATTACTTCTCAGCTGATCCATCACAACCATGGGTTAATGCAAGGTAATTTCACCATATTAATCTTTGCGTCCAGCTGTTTTAATGGGAAAAAGTAGGTCAGAATAAGGTCAAGACACTTCAGGAAGCAATTAGTAATTATTCTCCCCAAAATTCATTATCACTTGCTTGGACTAGGTAGAGCCGACCTCTGTGTATTGCAAAATCTGGAGTCCTTCTTGAATAGTGATTCTCTAATTTTTTTTTTTTGCAGCTCCAATTTTACTATGTCTTTTTTTGCTACAGGTTTTAAGTTAAAATGAAAACGCTACATTGTCAGAAAAATTTGGCAGTCTACATTTCTGACTGAAATTAGCTGCTTTCATCTCCTTTTTTAATTTCGTAGTTTTACAAAACCACACCATACATACAGACTACAACAGCTCTGTCTCCTGATCTGTACAGTACCCAGCATTTTCAATCACCTAGCACTGTCATTCACTTAGGCAAGGCATAGAAGCATTAAAACGAATTTTCAGCAAAGAAACAATTGAGTAAAGGATGTGTTTAGTAAGAATAAAGACTGATTTTCATGTTTAAAGGCCACATATGATATAAGGTGGGATTTTAGTACCAAAAATATCAGTTCACATATTTCTGTCAGGAATTAAATTTGGGTATAACCATGACATGTAGTAATATGAACATTGGACTTTTCGCAGTGAGATGCTGGCTTGTGCAACTATCCAGTGAGCTCAACAAAGTAAGAAATGAGTACATGTAAGAAAAAGAAAAAGAAAAAAGAAAATACAAAAGTAAGGTGTTTTCTCACTTAGTGAAGAGGATTAACACTGTGTGTTGTTAACAAGCTTCATCCACTATTTGTTTCTGTCAGCTTCCATTTACCTGCTCTAAACAAATCACTTAACCAGACTGTTTTTCTTTGCGGAGTCTGAAAAAGCTCCATGAGGACTATTGCTCTATGTTCTGTGTGGATCGTTGATCTACTCTCCATGTGGATCATTGCTCTATGCTCGTTAACAAACACAGCATAACTAAATACATATATTTCCATCATTCTCTGTCTCTCTTTCTCTCCTTGGAGTACTATAGCTGATAGTCCAAATTATGTTAAAAATAGGGGTCATGGTTTTAAAGCATATTTATTTAAAGGTTACTTTTGCGTGTTTAATTGATTTTTATAGTCACTTACATATTTCACATATTTTTGTTTGC
Source organism: Protopterus annectens (assembly GCF_019279795.1). Taxonomy (NCBI): domain Eukaryota; kingdom Metazoa; phylum Chordata; order Ceratodontiformes; family Protopteridae; genus Protopterus; species Protopterus annectens. Next base: position 232,883,080 of record NC_056741.1, on the reverse strand, counting down.
AGTGTGTGTGTGTAGTGTATGTGGTATCTCTCTGTAGGTTTGTAAGTATGGGTCTGTTTAGCCAGCATATATGGATGGAGGTAGGGACACTGCAACAGACAGTGGGTGACAGAATTATGCAGTCTTTTAATTTAGCTTTGTCTAATTTACAACAACTTTTATATTTATATGGGATTTGGTCAATTTACTGGTACAATTACTGTTACTGTAGCTGAACAGGAAAAATATTAGTAAAGATGTATCAGCCTTGTGCTTGAAGTGTCACTGGCTAGCAGGTATGCTTTCAGTGGCTCAGAAAGGTTCTCACTGAACTATTCTACTGGAAAGATGAGAAGGTAACTAGGTTCTATCCCCAATCCAGATACATGGATTATTTTTTCAGTACTGGCACTGCAGTGTAGCACTGACAATGGGTGGGATGCTACACTCCTAAGGTGACAACTTTCAGATGAGATGTTAAACTGAGGTCCCATCTGCCTGAGATGGTGACAGCCTAAATAGATGTAAAGACCCTGTGAGGTGTAATGGAAACAGAGGGAAATTCCTTATTTTTGTTAAAATTATAATTTATACTGACAACAAATTATAACCGGATAAATAAGGCAATACAGACATTTAACATATATGTTTGCACTTCATAAAAGGTACAGTTGTATAAGAATGTACGATAACGGAAGATGCCTATGCATCACTGTTGCAGTATTTCAGTACTATTGGGGTTATCTTGCTAATAACCTGGAATGCACGGCCAGTGTACCAAAGCCAAAACCTTCCATCAAGCCATACATCTGACATATGACCTAAGCTCATGGGTGTAAGGGTACAAACAAAAATGTATGAATGCTAGATCCTCAGACTATTTCAAAGCCAGGAAACCTGAAGACACCTCAAGAAGAGTAAAATAAAAGTAAAGGCTCAGCTAAGAGGGGGGAATGTAGGAAAATAGCTCCCTCTTGGTCCAAAAGAAAACAGAGAACAAAACATAGGAAAAAAAGGATGGGGCGGAAGGAAGGGTGGGTGGAAAATAATGATGTAATAGTGAGTGATCAGGAGGACATCTACTGTTACAGTAAGTTCTTACACAGCTGTACTAAGTCCTTCCTTGGATCACTGTTGCAGTATTCCAGTACTATTGTGTATTTCTGAAAGCTTAATATTTTGAAAGGGTTGATAGATCAGGCATAGGGGCACTGTCAATTAAGCGAGAGAAAACAGATCTAGGAAAGGAAGCACCGGTTATTGAGAAACATCTACGCTATAATGTTTTGTAAAAGTGTGTACAGAAGATCAAGTGTCCACTTCTAGAATAGCCCTGGAATCAATTCCTTTGTAAAACACTCCAGAGGAGCCCATTGCTTTGGTGGGGTGGGCTTTAGCCAAAGAAGGTAAAGATTTACCATGGTGAAAATGACAGTAGGAAAGGGACTTGGAAATCCAATTAACAATGGCTGGCTTAGAGACCGGGTTGCCCAACTTGGCCTCCTGGAAGAACTACACAATCCAATATTATTAGATGATTCTGAAAGTTTAATATTTAGAAAGGAGCACTGGTCAGTCTTCTGAATGTCCTTAATTTTATCCAAATAAAGTTTGAGGTGTCTATGCACATCCCTTGTTCTAAGGGTTTAGAAAGAAGGTGGGCAGATTGATGGCCTGGCTGAGGGACAAATAATTGACCACTTTAGGCATAAAGGAAGGATTGCCCCTCAGAAAAAAACACTATCCTTATGAAAAATAAGGGAGGGAGGAGAAGCCATAAAGTGGTTGACAATCAGAAACTCTTCCAATAGAAGTAAAGGCCACTACTAGGATGGTTTTCCATGTACAGAATCTCAGAGAAGCAGAAGCTGCACAGAGAAGCAGAGGCTGCTGGTTCAAATGGTGAATAAGTAAGTTTTTCCAAGGCAAAGTTTAGGTCCCACAAAGTGTAAATAGCCCTTCTAGGTGGGTTCATATGAAGGACACCCCCGAAGAATAGTTTCACCTCAACTCTAGAAAGCAGTGGTGAGTCTGGAGGCAAACATGCAGCAGCGGCAGATATATGTGTCTTAAGAGAAGAGATAGCCAGACTGGCTCTTAATAGCTCACACAAATTGGAAAGAATAGTGGAATCTGAGGTTAGGTAGGGTTTTGCAGTTTGAGAGTCAAAATGGTCCTAAACAGACCTTGAGAAAATTCCTTCCATTCTTTTTCCTGAGACAACTGAGAAGGAGAGACATTTTTAGTCTTCTGTTTCTTCTTCTTAGGAGTGACATCTGCTTTAACACTTTCTAGGGATAGGTTTTCTTGCCTGCTGAAGAACCTGTAGCATGTCCTGAGAAACCTGGGTTCTGAAAGGGTTCAGAATTCTATCATCCACACTGTCAGGCTGAGAGATAGGAGGCTGGGGTGAAGCAAATAGCCCTTGATTTGTGAGCGCAAGTTGACTCTGTAGGGTAACTTATAATGATGACCCCTGGCCAGATGACAGAGAAGGGGAAACCAAAGCTGTTTACACCAATAGGGAGTCACCAGCAAGATTTTTGGCTTGTTTATTTTCTTTGTAATTGGAGGGGGGAAGCATAAGGAAACCCCAATTCCAAGGGAAAGACATAGTGCCCATTCTTCAGGCCAGGGGCAAGGAGTTCTGGAGCAAATCAGCTTGAGCTGCATGTTGTGAATGGAAACAAATAGGTCTATCTGAGGAATACCCCACTTGTGGACTATGTCTAGGAAGACCTCTCTGTTCATCATCCATCAGTGAGGGTCTTCCAGAGACCTGCTTAGAGAATCTGCCAGGACATTGTCCTGGGAGGGGAATGCAAACTGCTTGTAGGAACAGGTTTGCTTTTATGACCTGTCTCAATGCTAGAAGAACCAGTCTGCATAGTTGATAAGATCCCACCCCCCACCCAGTTTTCTATCACATGACTGTTGTGTTGCTTCTGATGGTTCTGAGGAGAGCTGGATTCCACAAATGGAAGAAAATCTGCAGGACCTGAATAAATGCCCTCATTTCCTTCACATTGATGTATTTCATGCTTTGTTTTGGCATCCATTGCCCCTGAACTCTTTAGCCTGTGCATATCCACCAAGCTAGGTCTGAAGCTTATACTTTGGAAAGTTTTTAAAGAAAGTATTTCTACCAACTGTTATTAGGTGGGATAGTCACAGTATATTTTTATTAGGTGCCAGAACTCTAAGGAGCTCTAGGGAATCTTAGATCTTCCACACAGAGAATTTTCCTCATTATTTGTTTTTGGACCCAGTATATTGACATACTGAGTTTGTGAGACTTTGAAGGACACCACAGAGACCATTTGTTTCAGTTTTACTCTTGTCTGGATTCCCACTTAAAATGCTGTTTCATTTTGCGATGGTTTCCCCAAAGGAGATTTCCTCAACAAGCTAGTCAGGGGATAAGGTATCCTTATCATTAGAATTAAAATGGCCTGGGAAATGAATCTGAGCTAAATAGGCCTGTTCATCTGAAACAGAATTTGCCTCATACTATCCTCAGAAGAGGACTCCTGTTGTCTCTTCTGAGGGATAGAAGAAGAAGATGCAGAGGAAAGAAATGAAGGTGCTTTGAGAGTCATTCTTTTTTTGTGGGATAACTGAGAAGACAAAACATTTTTAGTCTTGTGTTTTTTCTTCTTAGAAGTGACATCTGCTTTAACAAAAAGTGGTGGATCCAACCCTTGGTGTACTTCTATCAATGATCCAGGCACCTGTTCCCAAACCAGTTTTTGAGAGATGCTCGCCAGTCCTTCCAAAACCATAAGCTTAGGTTGCTGTCTCGGTTTGGTCAGTCATATTGGACATTTGAAAGTCAGACTCTGCACCGGCCCCTGGTGAGGGTCAATATAGCAGGAGCCTGAGAAATGATCGAATGTATGGCAAGCTCTTACAAAGCCTGAACAGGTACATCCAAGTCTGACTGGGTAGACAATGGTTCAGGCCTAGACCATCTGAATTTCTTTTTCAGAATGAACGGGACATCAAATGCTATGGGTTATGCCATTTTTGATTAGGTGAGGAGCTTCAAGAATTGAGACTATAAATAGATATTAAGAGAGGAAAGACCCATATTCAGAGTTTTTGGCAAAATGACTGACAGATCTGGCAATTCTTATAGTCCTAGTTGGCTCCAAGACAAAAAAAGACACTTGGAGTGAGATGCTTATAAGAAGTCTATCTACCACAATTGCACTTCCCCCTCTTAGCTAACATCTAAAAGATTAAAACAGCAAAAGCAACAAAAAAAAAAAGCCATGCAAAGAACAGACAAGCGGGTGTGAGACCTGCATTTGGACTGCTGGCAAGACAGACTGAGGATCCTATGCTCATACATCCACTTATGTACCCTTATACCCATGGGCTTAGGTCATACTCTGGATGTATGGCTCTATAGAAGGTTCTGACTTTGATGCCCCGACCGGACTTCCCAAGTTATTAGTGAGATAACCCCAATAGTATTGCAATAGTTCAACAGTGACTAAGGAAGGATATCACTACTTCCACATTTCCCTTATAACAATCTTGTTTTCTGTTTCTTTCAATGTAAGATATTCCTATGTGTGCTATTCTTTATTATCAATATCATCTAACACACCCACATACTTTACTTAAAAAAGTCATTAAAATAACTGTAACACATCTTATTCATAGAAACTATTTTTTAAACTAAACACACTCATTTCCATATGCCTGTAAGTCTACTGCATTTCAGAAAAATATGTTGGTACGTTCCTGTAGGTTCATAGGTGTGTACTAGGCTAATGGCCCTAGAGCCTTTACAAGTCTAGCTCATAGGATTATCCTGGCATCGTGCCACCTGACCTTAGTTCCCAGTGCCTCTGTCGAGCAGAGCCACTGGAGTGATCCCCGGGGTAAATTTTCTATTTCCCATCCACTCATCAAGATTTCTTTTGAAGATGGCTAGTGAGGTGCTCTGTTTGACATGAGTGGGAAGTCTGTTCCATAGCATGGGCAGTCTCTGGGTTATGAACCTGTCCTTCCAGCATGTTCTGTTGATTGTGGTAATGAGGGTGAGGTCTCTGGAGCATGTGGTGTGGAGGGATTGGGATTTCTTTACATGTAGCATTTCTAACAGAGCTGGGTCAGACATGGCTTTGTAAGTCAAGCAGAGATTGCCTCTAAGTAGGCGATATGAAACAGAGAATAGTTGGAGTTAAGGCCCAAGATCATCTTTGTGAGGTATTTTTGTGGCCTCTCCAGTTGTTGTAGGTGCCTAGTGAGGTACATACCAAATGGGGTATTGTACTCAATGATTGGCCTAATGAGGGAAGAGTAGAGGGAGACAATTACCTCTTTCCTCCTGGATGCAAAACCCTTAGTAATGAGATGTGCCACATAGAAGGACTATCTGACCACAGTGGCAATGTGGTGGTCAAAAGGGAGGTTGCTGTCAGCCTGTGTTCCCAGATCCCTTATAATGCCTTCTGTGTTCAGTGGACCACCACTGATGTGGTAATTCACAGGAACTGGGTTTTTCTCAAAGGGGATGACAACACATTTTTTGGCATTGAGCTTAAGGCCATGGTTCTGACACCTGTCATTGGTCTCAGTGAGGCCTTTCTGTAGGATGTCAACATCACTTGGGGAGTTAATAATAGCTCCCAACTTGCAATTGTCTGTGAACTTTGTCAGCCAGAATCCCTTCATGTTGGCCTGGACTTCAGAGAAGTAGATACCAAACAGGAGAGGACCCAGGACCAAACCCTGTGGGACTCCACTAGTGACTGGTCAGCAGTCTGACTTGGAATCAGCTACTTTCATACAGTGGGTTCTATCTGTGAGCCAGTTTGCAACCCATCTAGTGATATAGGGGTTGATGCCTAGCTTAGTGGGTTTTTCTATGATTCCTGAGTGGGGAATGGTATCAAAGGTATCAAAGGCCTTGGCCAGATCAAGGTAGGCTGTATGAACCACCTTGACTTCATACACAGCTCTGGTGACTGACTCATAGAAATCGACCAAGTTGAGCAGGCATGCTCTACCCTTCACAAAACCAAACTGTGTGGGATCCAGAGTTTGGAGATTCCCGATATCCTTGTTTATTAGGTCCATGATGATGCGTTCCATAACTTTGCATATCAGACTTGTCAGGCTAATGGGGGCGATAGTTGCCAGGGTCTGTAGTCACTCCTCCTTTGTGGAGAGGGATGACTGTAGCAGTGCACCATTTGGTAGGGACAAAGCTTGAGGTGAGGCTGTGGTTGAAAAGGGTACACAGGTGAGGTGCCAGTTCACTCTGTAGTTCATGTAGAACACAGCCAGGGATATTGTCAGGTCCCATAGAAGCTGTATTCTTGGCCTTGGACAGTGCTGTTTTAACCTGTGCAGCAGTAATACTGGGTGCCTGGCAATCTACTGGTATTGTGATTGGTCCTTTGGGGGGAGAAGGGTAAAGTTGGCACTGAATTTGTCGGCCAGTATTTTGGCAATATCTGTTGGCTTGGTATAGGAGGTACCATTGTGCAGTAGCGTAGAACAAATCTGAGTATTGCCGTGGAGATTCTTTACATAACTATAGAAAGCCTTGTGGTTGTCTTTACTATCTGCTGAAATTCTGTTTTCTTAGCTAACTTTAGAGGATTTGATGAGGGATCTCAACTTTTTGTTGAGGCTGGTAAGGGAGTTTTTCCATTTTGGGGACTTCACCTTATTCTGCATCAGTTTCCTCCTTCTGTTCTAGTGCATTGGTGTATAATTCAGTGGTCATACAACTATTCTTCATTTGCATGGGTGCTGTGAAGTTAGCCACCTCTGTTTTTAGGAGCCCAAAGTTAGCTTTGAAGAAGTTTTCATGGTGGTTACCTTTGCGGGGGGGGGGGGGGTGAGTTTCCAAGGCTATTATTTTGTGGTCGATCTAACCAGGGAGGAGCTGACTATTGGTGTAGAACAATGGTCGCCCATGTTAGTAATGACCGGTCAGTGATGTTGCTACCTCTAGTGGGGGTAAGAATGAGCTGGTCCAGGGCACTGGAATTAATGAATTCCAGGAAACATTGGACAAGTGTATTGATACATGAGTAGTTTTTCCAGTTAATGGAGGAGTAGTTGAAGTTGTCCAGTATGGGAGTGTTAGATTGGACCCTAATATTCTCCAGGGTGCTTATGAGTTACAGTCTACTAAAGTGCTCATCCATCGATCCTGTTGGTTATGTTTTATATCCCCATTAATAGGTATTTTCTTGTATAGTTGTTGCCACACAAAATTCCAGAAATCTCTCTTTAAAAACAGGAGTTATCATTATTTTAACAGCACCAAATATGTTTTTCTGACCAAAAAATTCCTTGAATTTGTTTGCCTAAAAACAGCATTTCTCATTCTTTAAACAGCATATTTATATCCCAATCTGGCCAAATAAAAAGTGCCAACCACTTTTTATAGCAGCATTTTCTACTGTTGTATATATCATACTAGCCTTCTAAATTTATATCTTCCTTATATTAAAATAATTGCAGTACATGGAATGCCACACTTCTGCACTAAAATTGTGGAAAACATAGGTTTGTTAAGTACCCTTCACTGCTATTAAACATTAGTGATGTATAGAACATTAACAATAGTCAGTGGCCAGAACAACCAGCTTTTAAAATCTATTAAAAACTTTTATTTTATTTGCATGTGTTTACTGGGTTAGAGCACTGATCTTCATGGAACTTTTTTAGACAGCCTGGGAGCACTGCCTAGGTTAATGACTTGCATAGAGTCACACAGTTAGGCAATGGAGGCTGTGGGAATCAAACTCTGTACTACAGGAAACATCTCATTGGCATCTCTTTACTCCTCTATACCAACAGACAGCTGCTGAATGAAACATTTAGTAGTTTTTAAAATATTAATAAACAAGTCGGGTAGCAGCAAAACCAATGCAGACCAGTAAAAGCCAAAAAGATTTAATAAGATTAAGCGCTTTTCGTTTGCTCTGTCAGCAAACTTCTTCAGACAACAAAGGTAATCACATTGTGAATATATATACATTTTGCTCTGGGTTAATTAGTTGATTAATCAATTAACTTACAGAGACAACCAACTTTTCTAATTACAGAGCCATCCATGAATTAGATATAAACATATTTTAGATAGGAGAAGCTGTAAAGTGAATTGTTTATATATGTTTGATTTATTTATATTGAATGTTCACACTGAAATCTACTCTAGTATGGTTTTACTTGTATATGAGAAATGTTCTATACACAAGAAGGACACATATCGATATGTGTTATTTAGTATATATAAATAATATATATAGATATATAGTTTTCTTATATCTACCATTTTTTATATCAACTATTACCATAACTATTAGTATTATTGGAATTTCCCTTTATTCTTAGATTTATTACTACCACTATTTGGTTGTGAATGCTGTTTAGTATTTTTGCATAAGTATTTTACTATTGTCAGTGGATGGCTCTGTAATTAGAGAAGTTGGTTGCCTCTGTAAGTTAATTGATTAATCAACTAATTAACCCAGAGCAAAATGTATATATACTCACAATGTGATTACCTTTGTTGTCTGAAGAAGTTTGCTGACAGAGCAAACGAAAAGCGCTTAATCTTATTAAATCTTTTTGGCTTTTACTGGTCTGCATTGGTTTTGCTGCTACCCGACTTGTTTACTAGTTTAGTTTAGTTTTTAAAATATGTTTGCTTTTCCTGCTGCTCTTCAGTGGTGGCTGCCCACTGTGATAGCAATAAATTGTAACAGCTTTGAAATCTGTAAACATTGAGTGCTCCTATGTTTTTTTTCTTTAATTTGTGTTTTGCATTGGAGGAGGTAAGCTCCATGTAATACAAAAACTTATGAGTGGATCTCACCGATCATGACCCAGGTTGTCATGCATTTTCAATTTGGATATCAAGATTCACCTCTTGAGCTTCACTCATGAGGTGATTTTTTTGACATCCATGTTTTGAACACATAACAAGGTGGTTATGACCAAAGTCTAACAAGGTGGTTATGATCAGAGTCCTGATCATAACCCTCTAAATCACTTAATGCTCTCCAGTATTCCTTACACTTAGTTTTTGTCTGTCATACAAAAGAATCCTATCTATATTCTACATGAAATAATACTTAATATATGGAGATGTCTGCTCTCTGAACATTATCCAAAAATAACATAGTTATACCAAGCTTCTATAGCTATGCTCTTATTTGTGAACCTGAATGTTATAAAAGAAAGTAAACCTCCTACTATGATAGAGATGGAAGTCTTAACACAGCTGCATCAGAAACAATGTAATAGTAAAAAAAAGCTGTAAAACACTGAATATACTATCAAAAAAAGTCAGTCAGAAGTCACGTGCACCATTAATCACCAACATTTTCAAATGTTGCAGACTTTGCATTGTGTCACAGGCATTGTTTTTAACTGATTCTATAAGTTCGCTAAAATAATCCATGTATTATTGAAGAGTATGGCAGGGTCTCTGATCACAGCCCTTCTGAAAATGAATGTAAAGATTCACCACTCAAGCTTCATTCTTGAGGCGATTTATTGACATCCATTTCTTGAACCCATAGCAACGTGGTTATAACTGGATACTAGATAATAAGCCACTGTATAATGTACATATACTGAGTACTAATTAACTAAAGAGTGTATCATGCTTGATCTTTCTGCCTCCTGTCTTCTTGTTTAATGTAAATCATCATCGATCCTTTTTCCCATTTTTCTACATGGGGCAGGGGCGTTGTGCCAACTGTCACCATCTCTCTTGATTCAATGCCACTATACTACCTGCTTCAACAGTTCTGTCTGACTGTTGCAGGCCTTCTCCCACACAGTCTATCCACCTCTTTGCTGGATGCCTTCAGTTCCTCTTGCTTTCTTCTTGTCTGTCCCAAATCTTCTTCACCAGATTGTCTTGGGCTTTCCTGCCATTATAATCTGTTCTTTTTGACCTTGTCTGCAATTAGAGCTACATGGGTTTCTACTCTAATGTCCTTGTTTCTTCATCTGTTCCACAGTGCACATCTTGCCACCCATCTTGGGTACTTCATCTCTGTCATCTGCAGCTTTATCAACTGCTCTGTCCTCACTGCCAGGTTTCTGTACCATACGGTAGGACTGGTCACACTAATATTGCCCTCTAAATTGGGATGATACAAGAACCAGTAACAGCAGAAAACAGCCAACAAAAACAACACTTAGTCTGACTTTTCTGCCACTTGTCACAATAAAGGACAAATTGGTATCTTTTCCAAGCAATACAGATCTTATCAAATATACTTTTTGTATATCACAAAAAAAAATGCCAGATAACCTAATTAGATCCTTCATTCTTTCTATCAATAGTTTCCATCTACCATAAACTTTTTTTGTATCAACAACATACAAATATTTTTATATCCTCCTCCCTAAACTGGACTTCCATGCTTCACCTTTACCCATATCCTTCATTGTTTATAATTAAATTACAGTCCTACATTCTTGAACCCATTTTCCAAACATGTCACAATACAGCCTAAAAATCCTTCACTCTTAATAATGTCATCTGTGTATGTAATCTTTAGGCCATCCTCAATTCCCACTTTCAAGCATCACTCTTTTTATTTTATTTTTGTTGACAGAGTTAGTCCCACTAGGCTAGTAGCTTCTTATCAGGGGAGACCTGAAGTGGCATTTATACTACTAGCCAAAATTTGGCAAGGGCATCCAGGAACGTCCCCTACTTTTTTCGATAGGTACAGTGGATTATTTTACATCGACCTGAGTTGCCAGCAAGTCAAGCAGATGCAACCTCAATTTAACCTTTCATCCAAAGGAAGACACACTCAGGAGTGCAGCACAACTCAGTGTCTACATGGTGTAGGAATAGAACCCACTGCCTTCTTCACCAAATGCGAGTGTGCTACCTGTTACACCACTGACACTGCTTAACCAAACTACTTACCACAACACAAATAATATAGGGTTTACTGGGCACCCCTGCTAGATCCTTTTTGTCATTATAATTTTCCCTTTTAAATCATCTATTCTGTAAGTTAACTCACGCACATACACACACACATATAAGTGCACATAAATTAATAACTAAATATATATATATATATATATATATATATATATATATATATATATATATATGTATATGTGTGTGTGTGTGTGTGTGTGTGTGTGTGTGTGTGTGTGTGTGTGTGTGTGTGTGTGTGTATATATATATATATATATATATATATATATATATATATAAGCATAATAATACTAATTGAAAATGGAAAGAATCACATCACAACATGTTATGCTATTTCATTGCTGATCAGAAAAAAATAAATCAAAAAACATTGACAGCTAATGATTGCAAATGGAAACAAAACATTTATATTTGTGATCATAACACTCCTAACCCCACACATATAAATAAATCAAAAAACTACTTGTTCATGGGGGGGGGGGTTCTCCTCCACATCCCCGGGACTTATATTTATTAACTTTGCAGTCGCTCAAAGGTGAAGCAGGTGAAATACATCAAATTATGCTATATTTGATCACAAAATAGTACTTTACCTGTTGTAGCCTAAACATATTCTCTACCTAATGTATACCAGATAGCCTTGTAGTCTAAAAATCTTGGCTCCATAACCCATAACCCTTCATTATCAATCCTATAATCTATTATTGGCACCTGATTTCACTGTGTACTAAACTACACTGTTATACTGCAATTGCCTGCTATACTGTGCCTGTAAAATTAAATTTTATTGCTGTTTTTACTATTTAGCAAGCTTTCTTGTTGTTTCCACTGTTAAGTATTTACTGGTATTTTTTCACTGTTTCAAAGCTACCTGTTCTGCCTGCTCTGATTTTCCCATCAAGAAGTAATTAACTTATCTGTTAACTGTTTAAATCATCCTTTAGAGCCTCCTGGCTGATTTTCTGCTGCTTTAAACATTTCTTCAGTGTCTCACTGCTATTTTTCTGCTGTATTAAATATTCCCTAGTGTTTTGCACTGAAACTAGAGTAGCTAGTAACTGTAGCATAGTCCAGATCCAGGCCTGCTACTTCTGGAACTGTTTGTAGTGGTTTGTTTGTTCTGAGCACATTTTCCAGGCCATCTTGGATTGGAAGGGGCCTATCTGCCCTTTTTGAGAGAATTGTGTTTGATTGGCATCAGACTGGTAAAGGCGAGCTGGTCTAGGGCTTGGAATAAGCATCCTCATTGGTCCTTTTGAATTCTGAGTTCTTTTAAGTTTTAGCTTTTGGTATTTAGGCCCTGCATCTGAGCAGATTTCTGCCTGTTTGTGCATCATGCAGCACTGTTCACTACCAAGCAATTGTGTGCCAAAGCCGGACAGTTACATTCAACAAATTTTCCCTTAAAACCCAGGCAGAAATATTAATTCACCAAGCTCCTCTGTGATCGTTTCTGAAAATCCACCCCTAGTGACAACAGTATTCAACCTAGCATAATGGACAGTTGGACTACCCTAGTTTCTCATGCCAACCTTGTTGATTTGGGTCTCTTGAGGGAGTATAGCAATTGCCTCATATACACAGACAACCTTCTTCTAATAACACAGTCTAGTACAGAGTGTGAGAGATGTATTAACACCAAGAATCTAGAATCCATGCTCTCTCTCTCTCTCTCTCTCACTCACTCAAAACAGTAACATGGAAAAGGTTGTCAACTCACCCACCACTACATATTCATATAGTACCACTACTCATACACATACTATGCATCAAACACATAAATCCACATACACGGTGGTTCTCTCAGAAAACTTACTGAAACACCAAAGACTTCAAAAACACAAGTCTACTACAGCTAACACAGGGTCCACAGCACCCATGACACACAGCAACACCAGTGTCTCACCCACCAAGCCCGTAAGGCGCAACACGCAAAACCCAAGTTTTCTTGTCATTGGAGACTCAATAGTGAGACACAAATGTCCCACTCACCAGGTTGGATAAGGAGAAAGTCACAGTCAGCTGTCTGTCTGGTGCCAGGATTCACCAAATCATGCATGCACTCAGGTCTCTCAGCAACAACTTCCGTTATGACTCTGTCATAGTTTATGTTGGTTTGAATGACCTGAGACATACCTCACTGGGCTATATGAAGAGAGACATGGTCAAGCTCTATGAGTATGTGCCCCAGACAGATATGTCCCTTGCCTTGAGCAGCATACCACCCTCACCTAGAATGATGCCACAGTATAAACAAAAAAATGATTGATTTCAATAATTGGCTTGGTGGTCGACAAACCTCGCCGCTTTGCCAGAGATGGTCTTCAGCTGGCACCCCTTGGCTTTTGGCTGCTGGCAAAGGCTGTTGCCTCCCCCATAGTGCCTTTTTTAGGCAAGGTCTCAAAACAATATTACTGACATGAAATTAACCAATCAGAACAAAATAAGGGTCAAGCTGCTAAATGCTAGGAGCTTAAACTAAAAACTACACTCCCTGGAAGCACTTCTACCACTAGAAGATGTAGATGTCTGTGCAGTCACAGAAACCTGGTTTAAGGCCTCAAAGAGTACCCTGGCCCTGCAAGGCTACAATGTCTTCCACACCTTTACACCACAAAAGGAATGTGTGAAAACCAAGGAGGATGTGTTTCAATCTATATTAGAGATAAATTCACCTCATATCTAGTTAGACTGGACAACTCCATGGATTAACTCCAGGTCCAGGTTACAGTGGGTAAGGCCCCCCATTCAAGCCCTAACCAGTTACAGATTCCCCTCCATGGGTTACAACACCCACAAAGTCTACTTAACCAAACTGAAGACAATCCAAATTTTACCGAACACTCCGGTTATGTGAGATTTCAATTATTCCACCATCAACCGGGAAACCTACACTAGCCCAAACGTGCTAGCATAAAAGTTCCTTGACTTTGTGAATTCAAATGCCCTGGAGCAAATTATCCATACCCTGAAAAGAGGAACAAACATTCTAGATCTTGTTCTCTCCAACATGTCAAACAGGTGCACTGTTGGCACCTCACTAGTTAAAACTGATCACAAATCAGTCACCCTCAAACTGACACTAATACCAGAACTCACAAAGGGTGAAATCAGACTAAAAAACTTCACCAAGGCAAACTATACCCTCCTAGGTGAAGGTATAAATGCATTCCAAGCCTCATCCCACGCTGAAAGTGGTAACTACGCTGAAGCTTACACTAAAGCCCTGTACAATGATTTGCATAAGTGTATAAACTAGATAGAATCAAAGCCAGAGCCACAGGTAAAATCAAGCTTTCATGGTGGACTTCCAGCATCAACAAATTCTACAAAAAAATGCAAAAAGAAGTTGCTGTCCAAGAAAACAAAGACAAGGGCCCAACAATGGAAAAGCACCCTCCTCAGCCTTAACAGGCAAATAAGACAGCATGTCAAATCGTCCAAGAGCTCCTTTGAGAGAAACCTAACAATTACTGCCAAGGATAACCATAAGGCCTTTTACAGCTATGTACGTAACCTAAAGGGTAGGACTCAAGCATGTGCAGAACTGATGGCTAATGGTATCACATACACTCACTCCGCAGAGATAGCGGACCTGCTAGCAGATAGATTTGGCAAAATTTCACTCCCTTATCCCCCCCCCCCACCTTACATATCTGAAGAGCAGGTCCTCAAAGCCCTGTCCAGGGCAAAGAACACAGCCTCTATGGGACCAGATGACATTCCAGGCTGTCTTCTAAACAGGCTAAACATGAACTAGCATCACCACTAAGTACCCTTTTCAATCTTAGCCTAACTACTGGGTTTGTTCCTGCGGAATGGAGAACAGCTACAGTTATTCCCCTCTACAAAGGTGGCCTAGCAACAGACCCGGGAAATTACAGACCCATAAGCCTGACCAGCCTCATCTGTAAGGCCATGGGAAGTATCATTATGGACCTCATAAATAAAGACATAGGTAACCTCCAAACCCTGGACCCTACCCAATTTGGCTGTGTGAAGGACAGATCCTGCCTGTTAACTCTGGTGGATCTCTTTGAAAGTGTGGCCAAGGCCATTGCTGAGGGCAAATCTCAGCACACAGCATACCTCCACTTGGCAAAGGCTTTCAACACAATTCCACATTCAGGCATTACCGATAAACTTGGAAAACTGAATGTAAATCCATTTGTTGTAAGATGGGTTGCCAACTGGCTCACAAACCAGATACACACTATCAAAGTGGGTGATTCCACATCAACCAGCAGACCTGCTACCAGCAGGGTGCCACAGGGGTCAGTGCTGGGCCTTCTACTGTTTGTTATATAGTTCTCAGAAGTTCAAGTCAAAACTAAAGGGTTGTGGCTGACCAAGTTTGCAGATGACTGAAAACTAGGTGTAATCACTGAATCCCCAAATGATGTCAGTATAATCCAGGATGGTCTCACCCAGAGCAACGACAGCTGTATTAGTCACAGTTTCAAACTGAATGCAAGGAAATGCATCATCATTCCCTTCGGCACAAACAGTGTCCCTTCACACTATCAAATCAATAACAATACCCTTAATACCCATGAAGTGGTAAGGGACCTGGGATCACAGGTTGACCGCGACCTTAACTTCCACCACCATGTGTCTACTGTTGTAAGGAAAGATTTCCACATAGCTCACTTGGTTAGTAAAGGCATCAACTTGAGAGCCCATACTCGGCACTTATCCGGTCCATAATTGAGTATAATGCCCCATTTGGTATGTACCCTACTAAGCATCTACAACAATTAGAGAGACCTCAGTGGTTTCTAATAGAAAAGATCAAGGGCCTCCAGCATGTGCATTACCCAGACTGACTAAAATTGCTGTCACTATCATCCCTATCTTATAAACTTCTTAGGGGAGACTTATGCCTGGCTTACAGAGCACCCCAAGACCCAAACCTAATGAACTTACTGCATATCCATAAATCAAATAGAACTAGGGCTAGCCATTCCAGGGACTTAAATATGGCCTGAGACTTAAATAGGACATGTTGGAGGGACACATGTATCTCCCAGCGACTGTCATGTCTTTGGAATAGGCTACCTAGTCATGTGAAACAGAGTACCCCTATGACAGAGCTCAAGAGGAGCCTAGAAGAGTGAATGGAGCACCATAAATTCTTACAGGGGAGAGTGGCCACAACCCTCCTGGATGTGGGCAGTCATCACTAAATGCAGTCTTGGGTATTGACTAGTACCTCTTCAGTATTACAGTGGGTTGAAACGGCTAGGCTTAAAATGACCTCCGAGTCTATAGCCTAGCAATCTCCTATGATAGGAGGATTATTGTTTGAAATGTAATTCTTTTGTATGCATACACTTGTCTTATACAGTTTCTCAACTCAAACTTTTTTCAGTACCTTTTTATCTTAGATAACATCTTTGTTTTGCTTAATTCTTTTTCTTCTCCTCCTCTGTTTATATACTGCACAGCTGAAATCACTTTACCATACATTCACTAATAAATATGGTAGTACCTTATCAAAACATTTCACTTTTTTACTTGTATCAGTATATGTATGTATTGCATAAATTCTAAAGTGACTCATTATCAGGAAATCATAGCTAGCACCTCTTAATACTTAAGTTTGTGTCTTTCGGCTTTTCCCAGTTAGGGGTCACCACGGCGGAACTCCGGTCCGCTAATGATTGGCAGTAGATTTTTATGTGCTGGCGTGCCAGGCCTAACCCACAACCTTCAATGAAGGAATGCCCACTCATGCATGTCGCTACACAGAAGATGCTCTAACTGAGAATCGAACGGGCAATGTCTAACTGTGAGGCGACAACGTTACCGCAGCACCTCTTAATGCTTAAGTAATAACCAAATATTCAAACAAACTCTTTGCATTGTGTGTGTGTGTGTGTGTGTGTGTGTGTGTGTGTGTGTGTATATATATATATATATATATATATATATATATATATATATATATATATTTTTTTTTAAATAACAATGACTGAACATTCATCTTTTCAAAAGACCACTCTGTCTCACTTCCCTAGTTTCCTTGACTCTTCCTATATTGCCCAGTAAAAAAGAAGTCATCCACTTCATGGCAGCATATTAAAAAGTAAACAGAAAGAAGAAATAGTGTGCGTCTGTATGTGTGTGTCTGCTTATGTGTAGATATGTGTGTTTCTCTGTATATGTGAGTCATTCTCTCTGTCTGTTCCTCTGCATATGCATGTTGTCTGTCTGTATCTGTCTGCCTGTATCTACCTGTGTGTACTTCTGATTATACATGTGAGTCTGTTTGTGTCTGTGTGTGTGTTTATGTGTGTCTGTCTACCTGCCTGAATGCCTGTGTGTGTGTGTGTGTGTGTGTGTGTGTGTGTGTATGTTAACATACATAACTTATATTTTGGGTGTAAACTACTTCCTCCAACAGTAATTACACATGCAAAACAAATTTGAAGCTATAGACAGAGTATTTTATATCAAAAATATAAAAATGTATATACTAATAAAAAACAAATACAAAATTTAACAGACAGATCATTATCTAAGTGTAATAATGCCCTCCAGAGCGAACATTATACGGGTAAACAATATCTTTCTAGGGTTGGAGCGGCTCTCCACTGGCTGAGTCTGGTTCATAACACCCCTGGGAAGGCTATTTCCTTGATAATGCCCATTGTGCAGTGGCAGCTGGTGACTTCAAATCAAAGGGGGGGCTGCCGGAAACAGCTGGATGGGTGTGGCCAATGAGAATGGGTGTGGCCAACTAGAAAGGGGTGGATCTATGCTCAAAACCACAAAAACTGGGATACTGGGATTGTAATTAAATACGCTGCCCTGGGTGCCAAACTGTCATTATGAGAGTCTATTCAAGACAAAATGAAGTGTAGAAGAAAAAATATATTTCAATACATTGGCTACATGACAGCTTACTTAATATCTACACAGAAACAAAAAGGTTGTGAGGCATGAAAAAATAAACTACTTTTTAAATACATTACTGGAATGCCAGTCAAAATCAAGTATAAAAAAACAAGCAGCACTCAACTCAAACCACTTCTCTTTGCACTGCAGTTCTAATTGTAATTTATATTCAGCTTTATAAAAGTACCAAATAACATGCTGAAAGTAGCAATCTCTGTGATACCCCCACTTGTAAAAATGTTTTTTATCCAAAAAAGACCTGCTGCCTGAGCCCGACAACAACTATCTACTTGTTTCATGGGGAAAACATGATCAAAGTAAAAAAATGAGCAGCAAACAAGAAACAAGCTCAAGATAAATTGCTTAAAGGATTACTGCACAGGTTATGTACCATGCATGATAGACTGGCATTCTGTTTAGCTTATGGGTAAAGCCTTCAAAGATGACTGCAAGTCTCCAACAAATGTAATGAGCTTCTGACAATACTGTAATCTTGTCCTTTATTACAAATACTGTCATATGCATTTCAATACCTAAGGCTTATACGCTATCTAGTTATGTAAGTATTCTCTGCATGGCAACAACAAAAGGCTTTCAATGTCGGTAATTCTTTAACAGTATGCTTATTAAAGCTTATTTGCATCTTACAGTCTCAGACAAGCTAACTTGATGGTCATTAAAGCATTGCTACTTAAACACAGAGCAACAGGGTACTACGGCAGCATGCATTTTCTGAATAAGAAGAATAAATCAAATAAGCATAAATCAACAGTATAAAAAATATGACGGAAAACCAGAACATTCTGCAAAATCAAGGACAGATGAAAAGCCACTGTAGTACTTGTGTCTACCTTGGATGGGCGGATACTCTGCACACTTACACTGCATAACTGCTCCTTGCCTTGCTTGGACACATCTAGTCACTACATGGGGGAGTGGGGTGCAACAAGTATGCCGCAATTTGAAATGTCTCTGGTTGATGGCACTGACACATTTGTCATACCTCTCAGCCTCAGAGCAAAAAATCTGGATAAAGTCAATAATGGGGGAATATACCCCTAAAAATAGGGACACATTTCAAATATTGATCTTATAAACAGAAAATTGGTAGAATAAAAGGTTTTGTGTTACCATGTACTTTCTGAAGAATATGAAGTCTGAAATTCAAATTCCTGTCATTATTTAGTGAATTTAAAATCCAGAAAACCACAGATTTTATGAGGTACAGAACACAACCGCTATTTCATAAGTGGTCGTGGGTAAGGAATTCAAGCTCTTGCTACTTGCTTCCAAGGTACAGGGTTTGAGTCCCCCACCAGGGATATTTTCTAAGCTCTCTCTAGCCACCAGGTATATTTAATTCATCCCATTTACCTAAAATGGCATTTGCTGTCTTGTTGAACCATTCTGTTTAACTACTACTTTTCTTTCCTAAGCAGGAGAACAAAGGTTAAAGACATACTAGGGTATACATTGACATGTTAGATGTTATCTGCTTTGCATCAAACACATGAAAAGGCTGATAAACTTCTTATTCCCTTCATATTGGACAAAGCCTACCTGTGACCAGTCAGATCCTGTTTAAGTGGCTTACTACATGTATTGTCTTTTGTTATGATAAATACAGCAACAGATTAAAGGTTGTTTTCACAGTGCGATATGCTAGGTTGCTGTCATTTGTGCCGATTATGTCAAAAATGTTTCAGGCTGCACTGCTGACAACCATGAAAACATTTACTAAATCTATATGTTAAATTCCAATCTAGAATAATTGCAGGCATTGTATGGCAGTGTTACAGGTTATCCTGTTTAGCTGTCCATCACACTAGGTTAGTTGTAAAACTACCTGGCTTTATGTTCAGATGTTGAGAATGCTGCTACATAAGTATTTCCAGAAGAAATTAAGACAATAGAGTGAGCACACTCATCGTAACAGTGCACTGCTAAAGATGACTCTTGCAGTAGAGTGAATTATTTTTCTCCAGTCACAGCAGTCCATTCATGTATTGAATTAGGATTAAGGATGCCATGTATCATAATAACATATGGGCTATTAATTGTGTGGTCACACGTATTCTTATTTGCACTATTTTTTGGTTGACATACGTTTCAAAATTCAAAGCTGAATTAGGCAATGTCCTTGTGCAGAAAGATATTTAATTACAAGAAGATGTTCAGATGGTGACTGATATAAATCAATAAAAGCCCAAAGATTATGAGCTCAGGTATGAAATTGTATCTGTTCAAGATTGGCAACTATAGTGAATATGCTCACTCTATACCTTTCTGGTACTTAAACTTTTGACCTGTTGTCATATTCACTTTACATTAAGGGTCAGTGCACAAGAAAAGCATGCTTTTAACAAAAGCATGGGTTAGCACACAAAGGGCAATCTGTTTATGAAATAAGTACATGAACCACAGAACTAATAGCTTTACAGGAACAAATGATTACTGTGTCACTGAGTAATAAATTGAAGTCATTCCTTGCAAGGTGTAGCAATACCTCTTGTATAGAATAACCATCTTGTTGCTTTTATGAAGGTACCATATAATGTAGTTATGACTGTGGAATGCAGGAAGAAAATTATATGAAAACTGACTGATACACTGAGAATACAAAAAACAATGACAAACTTGGAATCAGTAGTCTGAGGCTGATGCTACAAACCTATAAACTTCAATACAGTGTGATTTGGTGAGAATACACAACAGATGGACATAAACATTTAGATTTGAGTCTTAATTACATGACAAGATGATATAAAGCATATCCTCAGAATACCAGCTAGACTGCATTCTCTTCTGTTGATATACTAGGCTCCTGTTGTTTTTTCTTCTCTATTAAAATGACCTTAACTCATTACAAGGACTGTCCTTGAATGTGCAAATCTTATAGTTATACCTGTTTTGTATCTGAATTGCATTGTTACTTTATTTATTGAACTTAAGAATAAAAAAATGTACTGCATCTACTACACATTTATACTCTTCTCTTAGTTCCGAAAAAACTGCAGTTACTTTTTTTCTGTTTGGAATATGTACAAGAAAGCTTTATTTTTGTGTTATGAGAAGACAACTTACTAGCTAGTGGCCTTGTAGCAAGTGTTAGCCATGAACTGACTACCAGCGAGTAGACACTAACAAGTAAACAGGCAATATTAGAAATCAGTTCACAGTTTGAACAATTTAAACTACTATCAACATTTTACTATCATTATTTTGCCAACAGCTGGAAACTATACTGTCACTAGTCAAACTGCTAACCTTGAGACAAACATAGCAGAACAGAAATAATTAAAATGAAACATTTTAATTAAATAAAATGTTTTGTATTTTGTTCATGTATTCTTTTCTTTAATTTCTCAGATAGCTGCTTTACTGTATTCTGTATCACAGGGAACCTTTAGCCTGCCAAGGCAAGTACTGGCCCATAAGTAATCCTCGACAGAACACCAGTCTTTCATTACACACACACACACACACACACTCACACACACACACACACACACACACACACACGCACGCATGCACGCACACACACACACACACACACACATGCACACACACACACCCACGCTCACCTTTGTTTCAGTTCCCTACCTGAAAACGAAGTTGCTGTAAACAGTCCCGCATCCATCTGCTTACACACGCTCTAGTTCCTGCATCCATCTGCTTACACACACTCTTGTTCCACTTTCTGCAGCTATAAAACAGTCCGCGCAGCTAAACATCTTCCTGGGGAAGGTTTCCCCGCGAGAGTAGGCTCCAGCCTGCCGACGTTGCAGTCCGGACGTTTTCTGTTCTGTGCGGTCATCACCACATAGACTTCTGGGCATTTGCAGGGCAGAAATGCCTTTCCTTCTATCTAGTCTGCTGACAAAGCAGTCTGGAATGTGAGTTTCCAATCAAATCATGCATGCGCGGAGTTCCGGGACTCATAAATATATATTTTGTAACTTTTTTCTCACAATTCTTTTTTTTTTTGGTTTTGCAATTCTTTTGTTTTGGTTTTTGTCTTTCCACAGCTGGGGGGGAGGGGGCTGCAGTCCTGCAGTCCTATAGCATGAGCCGCCCATGCCATAGTGTTTGGCTTTATTGCTTCCATAACATAATCCAGCTATGTACCTCTCAAAGTTTCCAGTTACTAACAAATTACTATATGCATAAGCTCTTCTTTCTCAAATGATAAGCAAAAATATTCACTTCAAAAAATATAAAAATTCAGTTCTGAGTTACATTAAACTCCAGAGGAACTAATAATATCTACCAGAAATCCTATCTATCTAAACTTCAGTTACCAAAATTATCAGAACTGAAATGCCTTACAAACATTATACATGCTCAGAACTGAGTTAAGTCCCAAGGGAACTAATGCTGTTTTGCAAATGTCATGTCCTCTCAGCAATGTTGTACAGATGTTACAAACCAGAAGTCACACCATCACTCATGCAAAGAGCACTCATCTGAAAAAAAAAGATTCACTGTCAGACGCCCCTCAGTGCTTCTCCACTGCCATCCATCCTACACTGTTGTGTACAAGGACAGCAGCAGCTTGAGCAAAACACACGTCCATAGTGACAGCTCATTTGTGACCGTTTCCCTTTGAATAGACTGCACCTCTGCATTCAGGATCACAAGCACATCACTATTGTGTCTCAGGATCACAAGCACATCACTATTGTGTCTCAGGATCACAAGCACATCACTATTGTGTCTCAGGATCACAAGCACATCACTATTGTGTCTTCATGGAAGATTCATGTTATTGACAACAATCTGGATCTAATGTGGTTCATTCAGTAAAGTTCAAATGAAGCTACAGTTAGATAAAAACACAATGATACAGCTTTCTCTTGGCAAAACAAACAAAAACAAGAACATTAGGCTAGTTCAACAGAGTTGCGCAAGTGCCAAACCCTGAATGCTATATTGCTGAAAGCCACTTTTTATCAAACATGGGTTATTCATTTTTCTCCACTGTTTTGTGATGGTGGAGTATATATATCTACAAGTTGGGGGTCGAGTCTCTCCCACATTGGGAGGGGGGGGCGCTGAAAAAAAGCTTGTTTGGTTGTTTGCTGCATGTGGCTTTCAGCAATATTTGTTCATTGTTTTGTTTTTCTGACAAATGCGTTCAGCTTATCATCATGAATCCATAAAAACAATTTTTGTTTGTGTGTGAGCATGATGGGATTCGCATCCCTTCCAGACTTACATATACTAAATTAATAGTCACATAACTTCAAATAAAAAGGGAATATTTAAAAATATGAATCACTGCTGGATGGCTGCAGTGGTGCAGTAGCATTACCACCTCCCATCAAGAAGTTTTCTGGTTCGAGTCTCGACTGAGGTGCCTTATGTGTGGAGTCTGCATGTCCTCCCTGCATTTGCATGGGTTTTCTCAGGACATGCTGCAGGTGGATGGGACACTCTAAATTGGCCAGAGGTGTGAGTGTGTCTGCCTTCTGTGGTAGGTTGGAGACTGGACTAGCAACTCAACACTGTAAACTCCACTGCCAATTATTCTGCTGTGGTGACCCCTAACAGGAAAAGAAGAAGATGAATCACTACTGACATTACAATAGAAACAGAATCAGCAGGTTAGGACTCACTAACTAAGCTACATAAGATATGTAGATACAATGTTCAGTGTTCAATTCCTGTATTTTCTATGACTTGAAGAAGGACATGGTGGTGTCACCTGAAAGACTGCCCAGACTTTATTTTCAATAATATAAGTTTGTAGTTAATATTATGATTACAGCTGCTGGTTTTTGGAACATAAGTAAGAAAACAGTTGTAAGGAACTGGAGAAAAACATTGAGTGATGTAGGAGAGGCAACGTTATTGTGGACCGGCTCTGGTGGGAGACAAAATACACAAGTAGCAGAATAGGCACAGAGCCTCACTTCATCTGAATGTTCTGCATACTGGCTTTTGCTTTAACAAGGAAAAACTGTCATCAGTGTAAATAAATAATTTTCATCAGCTGGTGGAAAAAAAGAAAATGGAGGAAGAGCAAATGGATGCACACAGACAATAACGTTTAGTAGATTAGAAAAGTCAGGTAAAACTGCTATCAAAAGATGACTGATGCACAGATTTTATATAAAAAAGAGCACTGCAGAATAGCTCATGGAATATGAGAGAGAAAGCAATGGAATTGCACAAAAAGAACATATAAGCAGAATGATTAGAACAATGGAAATGAAAGAAGAGAAATAAAAGTCAGTATAAGAAAAAAAGGATGATAAGATATGTCATTCAGCAAAATTTACTGATATGTTTACTGCTGGAACATATATTGCCTTTATTTCTCAATTTACCTTATTATTTGACTCAAATATTGTTTGGTATGTGCTCTTTCATCAATTCCTTTAATCCTACATTAGCAACTCCATGTTCTGTGTGCATCCATAGCTTTTGCTAAGGTCAGGAATCATTCTCTTCAAACTCAATCCCTTGCTTCATAATTCATTATACCACAGATGATTACTATTATGCCTTTTCTAAATAAATCATGCTTCTTAACAATTTGACAGACTTTGACTCTGTTCTTCATCTCAGTAACTTAAGTACCTATAGTCTCTATGACACCTTCTGTTTCTGCAAAAAACAAGTGTATAATAAATGACAATTTTGTTGGGCTGGCAAAACTGCCAATATTTTCTAAGTGTTGTTTCCTTTTTTCCTTCATCAAGAAAAATAAAATAGTTATATTGTTTTATGGCTTTTTCCACAGCAATGCACAGCAAGTCAGCAAACTGAGCTTTCTCAGAATTTTCAGTTATTCCCTTACAGTAAGAGATAAACCAGTTTTTGCATCCAAAGACTCCAGTTTTCAGACAAAATTCCATGAGATTGCATTTCAGCCATTTTCTATTGTATACTTTTAACATTTCAAATACAGACATTCCCCAAGTCATATAAATATATTCACGTATGCAAACGTATTGCCTCAGTTCTCATTTACTACTGTCCTGCAACCTATATTACTAGAATGCTTAATGAGTAGCGGAAGAGAGATAGGATATGTGGTTGAATCTACATATTAAGCAAATGGACACCACATGGCATGCAAACCACTGGATCTTCTGCAATGACTATGTGATGAAATTATAGTTTTCTGTTTTTTTCAGGTGTTAAAAGAGTTGGTACATCCTTAGTATGACATGAATTGAATATGTTAATATGTAAATATGTATTGTATATTAACATTTATTGCTTGCTTTCCTTGTGTATCATTCGATAAACATATATGTCAATGTGTATTACATTTACCACTTTCTTGTACTACTGCAGTCTTTATACTAAAGCCTTTCTCGTTGGATGTCTGCTAAGAGTGGGTTCTGCCTAGTCTGTTCTTGACAGTAACAAACGCAAGTAAAAAAATGGATATGAAATGGAGCCATAGCATTTTAATGAGCAGCTGACATTAATCTGAAAAATAACAACCCCAAATCTAACAATGCACTGTATTGACCTTCACAGAATAACACAAAAAATCACTTTAGAAGGAGAGCAAGTATCCATGTACAGGCACCTCCTGTTTTTCAAAAAATAGTCAACCGGAGATCATGCAACCTTGGAACAAAGGGGAAATTTCTATAACCCCCCCCCTTTAGTTCCACACTCTCTAACCATTAACACAGTAAAGTTCTCCGTTTAAATGGAGTTGATTAAATCTACTCAATCAAATTTTGATGTAACCTAATTTTATTGTATACATGTAACTCATACATCTTCTGATTTTTTTTTCAGGACTGCCCCAGCGAATCCTTTTGGGATAGTTCCCTAGATTAAAACTCCCAACCCATGACTTTTCATTTATGAACTTCTTTTCTTACCTCTTAGACTACCTCAACAGCTAGCTGGCAGAGGTGTGTGTGTGTGTGTGTGTGTGTGTGTGTGTGTGTGTGTGTGTGTGTGTGTGTGTGTGTGTGTGTGTGTCTACTGCCATTCTCTACACATCCTTCCTGTAACCTTCTTTCACAAATCATCTGTCTTGTCTGTGTTCCTACTAGGTGACCAAGTTCCCACACCTCTCTCAATACAGTCTCTGTAATCTCCAAATCATCCTCACACTCTGTCCTTCACAGATCCTGTGGCCACCTCCATCCCGTCTCCCACTGCTGCCATATCATCCACCTTATCTGCTTTCTCTCTGTCTCTGTTTTAACAATTTATTCCCTAACCTCTTCTTACTCCCTTTTTTTACTGAGCTAGTGTGTGATCCTTGACCATTCAGTGCTCTTTCTAGGTAAGGAAGCATGGCAAGCCATGCTATTTACTGTTACCCCATTACAATAATAAGTGTTTGCAGTCTTTTCCATCGAGACATAAAAGCATTGTTTAATACAATCTTCTAAACTGCAGCACCTAAAATCATTGTTTCTTTAGAGCTCTGTCAATGAAATACAAAAACTACTTGTCCAAGATGCTTCTGTTAGTGCATTTGCGAAGTAGCTGAGTGTACTGCTGAGTTTTCTGCTAAATGTCGTTTCCTGTTGTTTCTCAGGTCCTTTACTTCTTACTTTCTTACACCTTGAAACCTCCACAAGAGCTTATATTACTTATAAAATGGTATACAAATTCACCCAAAAGTTATGTAAACACTCAAAATGTTTCTAACTTCTAGTTTATATAATTTAGTTACCAAGAAAATCAAATAAAATTATTAAAACAGAACATTTATCAAAAATAAAATTTGAGGTGTCAGGTAACTATCCCATCACATTTACTTTCTTGTTTAATTATACTAGCATTCAAACAACTTTATATATATATATATATATAAATATATATATATATATATATATATATATATATATAGCAAATAAATTAGCAAATACATTCATGAAAACAGAATGCCACATAACTACCTTATCAAGGAATATGTAATCAATATTATTTAAAATTATGTATTTATTTTATTATTCATTCATTTATTTTATAGTTATTATTGTACAAATTATTTCATCAAAATGTCATTGCTGATGCTGTTAGGTTATAGGTGCATTTTCCTTAAAAAGTAACCAAGTTTCTTTGTGTAGGAGGGTTTTAGCTACATTGTTTCATGATTCAGAATGAAAAAAATCTCATAAATAATAACAAACTTTAATATGAGAATACTCTCTATGTGCCTGAGGGCAATGTGATGCTACAGGACTTGTTCTAACTTTATCTTTTAACAGCCCTAAGGTACTACATTCCTTATAGTCTGTCCTATATAAAATTTAAAATATGAACACCTTAGATACACCTATTGCAAGTTCAAGACTTGACTGATGAACCCCCAAAACTCTGAATTATTAAGTGCAATCTTGCAGGTAAGCAGTGAAGTGGGAAGCTCACTGTTACCTATTAAAAGTATTTTTAGTGTCAGCCTCCATATCCCTGCACTTGTGTACTAACTCACAGGTTGCTGTACCTTGGAGAAGGTGGAAAGTTCTGAGATAGAGCAGCTTTAGGTTTTGTATATACTTCCAATGACCTCACTTAATTCCCTGGATGTTTGTCACTCTTACTGTCAAACCACCCTAGGACATATATTACCTGCAGCAGGTGACAGTTGTACTGCTTGTTAATGAGAAACATGTTCCATTAATGAAATGAATAGACGGTTTCTAATGCAATTGGCAAATTGAGCATCCAGAGAAGTCTTTCCTATCAAGCTGTATCTCAACTATATCCAAAGAAAAAAATCCCAGAATATACCATTCTATCCATCAGACTGGGTGAGGTCCTGGAGTCTGTCCTAGCTGTTATTAAAAAAAAAATGTTATTTAAAGTAGCGTCACCCAACAGTTAGTCTTTGTGCATCAGACAATATGGATTTATCACACCACTAATTCAGACATCTAGTAAAGGGCAAACATGCAGTAATTTGATGTCTTTTTCTCTTTCAGTGACTGCGTGTCACAGTGTAGACATCCTGAAGACTGTTTGATATTTTTATTTGTGGCAATTGAATAACTGATATCTGTTATTTAGGTGTTCCAGATCTTCTGGCAGATAAGCAAATCTCTTAATTTGCAATATTCAGATTATGTTTACTTACAAATCAGTTATGTTGTAATCTATACTGATACAGTCAGTGTTAAATCTTGTTATAGAAAAACATTCTTTGTTTCATAAACATGATCTGCTTTTGCTATTTCAGTAGCTAGTAAGTAGAAGAGAATGATGTTGTTATATCTCTAAATTAGTGAATATAATTTTGCTAAATAAAAGACTGAAACTCATTCTGGAAGAAATGGGATTAATTCCCAAATTTGTTTTTTTGTTGTGCAACTCAGACATTTGTTACATAAGGTGGTGGAATGCAGCCTGCTTCTGTGTTTCCACTTAATGTAAACATTTTTTGGTCACTTTCCTTTAGCTGAAATTACTTTTACTGACTGAGTATTATCTTATTTCTGTTACGGTACGTATCAGCTCCACTGCCACACCAGCTAAATCTCATAGGATACATATGAATGCAGTGATCCATCCCAGTTCCTTACCAGCTAAATCCTATAGATACATATGGATGCAGCGATCCATACCAGTGCCACACCAACTAAATCCTATGGGATACATATGGGTTCAGCGATCCATACCAGTGCCACACCAGCTAAATCCTGTAGGATACATATGGATGCAGCGATCCATACCAGTGCCACACCAGCTAAATCTTATAGGATACATATGGATGCAGTGATCCATCCCAGTTCCTTACCAGCTAAATCCCAGGATACATTTGGATGCAGCAATCCATACCAGTGCCACACCAGCTAAATCTTATAGGATACATATGGATGCAGAGATCCATCCCACTTCCTTACCAGCTAAATCCTATAGATACATATGGATGCAGTGATCCATACCAGTGCCACACCAACTAAATTCTATGGGATACATTGGATGCAGTGATCCCTCCATGCCTCTCAAACTCTTATTGCAAGAAATCTGGACAAAGCCTGACAAATCTGGGGGGACAAAGGCCAAGAAACAGGGACAAATTTTAAATATTGTTTTTATAAACTTAGAAAGTTGCTAGAGTAACAAGGTTTGTGTTAACATACATTTCCTGAAGGATTTGAAGTCTGAAACTCAAATGTATGTCATTATTTGGTGACTTCAGTCCTCAGATCATCCCAGTGATTTGCCAGAAAACCACACATTTTATGATGAACAAACCAAAAATATGAGGCAAAAATCTGGATATTCTGAGAAAATCTGGACATTTGAGAGGTATGGATCCCTCTCAGTGCCACAGCAGTTAAATCCTATAAGATATACGTGGATGCAGTGATTTGTTCCAGTGTCACACCAGCTAAGTCCTATAGGATACATGTGGTTGCAGAGATCCATCCCACTGCCACACCAGCTAAATCCTATGGGATACATATGGATGCAGTAGTCTATCCCAGTGCCACACCAGCTAAATCTTATAGGATACATATGAATGCAGTAATTTCTCTCAATACCACACCAGCTAAATCCTATAGGATACTTGCAAATGCAGTGATCCACCCCAGGACCAAAATAGTTAAGTACAATAGGATATAACAATGATACAACATGCAGTATAAGATTGTGGTGACATCTTGTTCAACAAGTTGTCATGTTACATGTGCTGTCAGTGACAGAAAAAATCTAAACAAATCCAGTTAGTGTTAGATATCACAATTCATTTATTGTTCAAACAAGCCAAATTAGCACTTTTTTACAAATGTGAAAGTAAAATAACAACTAGATAGTGTAGCTATAGAAACAACATAATGTGATTCTTTTCTTTTCATTTCTGTGAATTGTCCCAAAGATACATCAGTTACCCATGACGTTTATATTTTTTTGTTAATGTTAAGGAAGAAGGAAAGGAGACAGAAGCCCCTGGAGAATGGCCCTAGCAAAGCCAGTCCTGGACCTGGAGAAAGAACCCAGTTGTAATGCTTTCAAAAAGTATGTACAGAGGACCATGCCTTTGCCTCTAGAATATGTCTAGAGTCCACTTGTTTCCAGTATGTCATTGTAGATTCCAGGCCTCTAGTAGAATGTACCTTGAAACTTCCTAGAACTGATTTATCATGGCGACTGTAGCAAAAGGCAATAGCAGAGGACAACCATCTAGATATAGTCTATTGTAACATAGTTTGTCCATTTCTGTCCCATCATAAGACATAAATAGCTGATTAGCTTTTCTAAAGGAAGCTGTGTCAAGAAAGTACCTAAGCAACATATGCATGTCCAGGGTATGTAGCATCCTTTCTCCCTGGTTGTGAGGATTTGGATAAAACAGTGGGAGACTGATAGTTTGATTCAAAGTAAACTCAGAGACAACTTTGGTTATGAATGAAGGGTTTGTTCTTAATGAGACCCGATAGAGTTCACTCTCCATAATGTGCTTGTAACTCAGATACTTTTCTTGCAGATGTCAGGGCAATAAGTAGCACATGATCTTCCCAGTGATGAGCCTTACATCTGCCTGATTGGCTGGCTCAAAGGGAGACATCGTTAACTCTTCCAGCACAAAGGTGAAGTCCCAAGACGGGGGCACATGTCTTCTAGGAGTCTAAGATGTATAACCCCTTTCAAAAACTGTTTTACCAAAAATGAGAAAGATGCAGAGAACCCATGAGCAGCCATGCCAAAATGGCTGCAAGATGTACCTTAAGGAATAAGAAGGCCAGAGGAAAGGAAGTCACCAAAATATTAAAGAACCAGTGGTAAATGAGACTTCCAGTATGGTGCACAAAGACTCCTCACACGGACGGCATCTGTAAGGTCCCAAATATGAAGACAAAACCCAAAAACGACCATCCCCTTTCTTGGATAAAGGGAGGCTTCTTTGTTCACCAGTGGCAGTGGGGAGCTTGGAGCAGCCTATCTATCCCTGGAGGAGTGTTCAAAGCACAAGAATCTGGTAGTCTATTGGCCATTTTGGGCCAATTTCTAGCTCTTTCAAGTCCCCCTGTATAAAACCCACTTTAGCGCAGCTTTGCGCATCGGGCAGCGCTGCTTAATTGGGTTTAAACCATTCTCGGCTCCACAAAGTCTGCTCTTCACTTTTTCCCTTAGAACTGATCTAGTTCTCATAATAAACACCCTATTCACACTCTAAAGCCTGGCACTTGCTCACTAAAGCAATTATATAAGTCAGCACTAAAAAATTAAAAGCACTACACCCTCACAAACTCCCCTTGAGTACTTTGTTCCCCATTGGCCCTTTTTTTCAATTATAAAGGAATTCCCAACACTATTCTAGCATGTCCAAAGGTCAGTTGTCAATCTCCTCTCTGGTCCAGCTGGTGAATCTGGGAATCTTGAGGCAATGTTACAACTGCCTCATGTACACAGACAACCCTCTCCTCCTCCCAACAAATTCCAACACATGTGAGAGATGCAGCCATATAGCCAAACTGGAGGCTAAGCTCTCTAAACTCAGTACTGGCGTAACCAGTCAGGAGGAGAAGGAAACCACACTCACTACAATTCCAGTCTCACATAGACCTACCATGACAGCAAACCAAACACATAAACACACAAAAACATACTTGGAGGCTCTAAATAAAAATCTGCCTAAGCAGCAGAGACCTCCAAAGCAGACACCCAAGCAACCGCTACCCCAAAACAAAACACGTGCAACACATAGCTCACAAAGCCAGTGTGCCGAACAGTCACAGCCCTTAAGGCTAAACAACACACCTGATACACTTGTAATAGGTGACTCTATCATCAGGCACACTGACGTCCCGCTCACCAGGCTAAACAAGGAGAAGGTCACGGTGAGCTGCCTGTCGGGCGCTAGGATCTGCCACATAACACAAGCACTCAGGTCACTCCAAGGCAAGTACAAATATGACTCAGTCATTGTCCATGCTGGTGTGAATGATCTGAGATGTACCTCCCTGGACTGCATGAAAAGAGACATAGAGGAGCTCTCTGAGCATGTAGCCCAGGCCGGTATGACCCTGACCTTGAGTAGCATCTTACCCTCACCAAGAATGATGCCACAATATGAAGACAAGATGATCAATTTCAACAACTGGCTTAAGTATTGGTGTCATTCAAAGGGGATCCAATGCCTGTCTGCCTGGGATGACATGCTCGACAAGCCACAATGCTTCGCTAGGGACGGCTTGCACCTGTCACCCCTGGGCTTTTGGATATTGGCAAAGGCTCTTGCCACCCCCATAGTGCCTTTTTTAGGCAAGGCTCAAAAGACAAACCCACCTCCATAGGTATCACAAGGGATAAGAAACTAAGAGTAATGCTACTCAACGCCAGAAGTCTAAACCTCAAGATGCATGCACTTGAAACTCTCCTTAGCACGGAGAACATCGATATCTGTGCAGTAACAAAAACCTGGTTCAAGGCTCCTGAGAGCACCCCAGCACTACCAGGTTATACCTCATACCATGTTTTTCGGCCCCAAAACTTGGACTGAACCACAAAAAGAGGGGGAGTATCAATATTCGTCAAAGATACCCACACCTCCAGGTTGGTGGCACAGCACAAAGCATCAGAGACTATCCATGTGTAACTAACAGTGGGTAAAACTGCCTTCCAGTTTATAGCCTGCTACAGACCACCCTCCCAAACCCAGGAACGCCACTCGGCCTTCCTGAGAACACTGGAAAATATGGTCTCTCCAAACACCATTATATTGGGTGACTTCAAACATAGACTGGGAGCATTACTCAAGCTCCAACACCCTAGCCCGAAGGTTCCTAGAATTTATAAACTCAAATGCTATGGAACAACTTGTTGCCACTCCCACAAGAGGGGAAAACATACTGGCCCTGATCATCACCAACATGGGGACTCTATGCTCCAGACCAGAAGTGTATCCCTCACTGGTAAGATCAGACCATAAACTAATCTCACTAGATATTCACATTCTGACCCCAGCCCCTGCCCAGAAAACCACAGTGAAAAACTTCTCTAAAGCAAATTTCACACTCCTCAAAACCGAGGTGGAATCCTTCAACGACCCCGGGCCTGTGGAAAATACAGCCCAGACCGCAGAATCCTTTATAAACGCATTCTATGAACACCTTCAGGAATGCATGGATCATGCAATCCCAAATAAAACCAAGACCCAATCCTCCAAAGGCAGTCGTCCTGTCTGGTGGACCCCAGCCATAAACAAACTATACAATAGAAGGAGGAAGCTACTACATGATAGAGCAAAATCCCAAAAAGGGAAGGCATCTCTGATCAGTATTAGCAAAAACTACGGGCACTCATAAAATTGTCTAAGGCCAGCTTCGAGAGAAAAATTGCACAGGACACTAAGGATAATCACAAGGATTTCTTTAGTTATGTTAGGAACCTGGGTGGGAATTCCCAGATATGCTCAGAATTAGTCCAAAATGACAAAAAATACACCGAACCCACAGACATTGCCAACATCCTAGCTGACAGGTTCAGCGCAAACTTCTCCCCCCCTTCCCCACCAAAAGGGCAAATATCTATCCCAGCAGAGTGCTGCCCCCCTGACATCTCAGATGCTCTGGTAAGAGCCGCCCTCTCCAAAGCAAAAACACAGCATAAATGGGACCAGACGGTGTCCCGGGCTGCGTCCTACATGAACTCCAAGAAGAACTATACCCAAACATAAAACTACTGTTCAATCTCAGCCTTACTACAGGATATGTACCCAAAGAGTGGCGTACAGCAACAGTGGTCCCTCTCCACAAAAGTGGTGCCTCAATGGATCCTGGAAACTATCGCCCCATAAGCCTGACTAGCTTGGTCTGCAAAGCTATGGAAAGGATCATCATGGACCTCATAAATAAAGATATTGGGGACCTACAGACACTGGATCCTACCCAGTTTGGCTTTGTTAAGGGCAGATCCTGCCTCTTAAACCTGGTTGATTTCTTTGAAACAGTCACCAAGGCCATTGACGAGGGGAAGGTGGTCCACACAGCCTACCTGGACCTTGCAAAAGCCTTCGATACAATACCCCACTCGGGCATTATAGATAAGTTCACCAGCTTAAATATAAACCCCTATGTCACTAGATGGGTTGCAAACTGGCTCAAGGACAGAACCCACATGGTTAGAATTGCTGGAGCCATGTCAGACTCCAAACCAGTTATAAGTGGTGTCCCACAAGGCTCAGTCCTGGGACCTCTCTTGTTCGGTATATATTTCTCGGAGGTACAGGCTAACACAGAAGGACTGTGGCTGACCAAGTTCGCAGATGACTGCAAACTGGGCACCATAATCGACTCTCCAGCCGACACAAGCATCCTACAAAAGGGCCTCATAGAAACAGACAACTGGTGCCAGAGCCATGGCCTCAAGCTAAATGCCAAAAAGTGTATAGTCATCCCCTTTGGCAAAACAAAGTGCCCACAAATTACCACATAGGTGGTAATCCATTAAGTACAGAAGAAGTAATTAGGGACCTGGGGACCCAAGCTGATAGCAATCTCTCATTTGACAACCACGTGGCCAAAGTGGTTAGAAAAACATTTTATATAGCCCACCTAATCATGAAGGGATTGACATCTAGATCAGGGGAGGTCATTGTGCCTCTTTACTCATCCCTCATCAGGCCCATAATTGAGTACAATGCCCCTTTTGGATTGTACCTTTCCAGACACCTGCAGCAACTGGAAAGACCCCAAAAGTACCTCACCAAGAAGATCAAAGGGCTCAAACAGATGCCATATGCTGCCCGGTTAAAGAAACTCCAGCTATACTCAGTGGCATACTGCCTGCTCAGAGGCGATCTGTGCCTGACGTATAAAGCCATGTCCAACCCGGAATTAATGGACATGCTGCACCTCAGAAAATCCAAATCCCATCGAGCTATGCGCTCGAGAGACTTGAACCTCAGCACTGAAATAAATAGGACATGCTGGAGGGACAGATTCATAACCCAGAGGCTCCCTTCACTCTGGAATAAAATCCCAGTCTAGGTTAGGCAGAGACCCTCATTGACTCTCTTCAAGAGGAATCTTGATAACTGGATGGGAGATAGTAGGTTTACCCCGGGTATCACTTCTGTGTCACTGTTAGACAGAGGCA
This sequence comes from Protopterus annectens, assembly GCF_019279795.1. Lineage (NCBI taxonomy): Eukaryota > Metazoa > Chordata > Ceratodontiformes > Protopteridae > Protopterus > Protopterus annectens. The sequence goes on along the minus strand of NC_056741.1, from coordinate 232,848,210 downwards.
CAGTATACTAACCTCAAAAAAGGGCATAGCAAAATTCATTTAAAATGGGTGGCGAAAGCCAAACACACTCTGGCTAGGCTTATAAATGCCCTAGGGCAGATAGCCTAGTATGAACCTATGAACCTATGAGCAGAGGAGAGAAAACGCTCTTTATTGTCACAGACCGGTTTCGATCACAATGACCTTTATCAATGTGAATAAATATCTTATAAATGATAAAAAGCCTGTTTATATAGTAGCAAGTTATACAAAACCACCAATCACAACCATACCCTATTACCAGAAAAAAGTTAAAGAAATATGCACACCATATCTTGAAAAAACAAAATTGACTATGGTTAATAAAACTGTGATATTTGCACATGTAAATATATACATAATTTGTCCCTGTATGTATATGTAAATATATGTATATATATATATATATATATATATATATATATATATGCATATAACCATATATAAAAGGAATATATGTATATAAAAAATTGCCATAAATCAAAGTGGCTGAGAATCATATCATAGATAGTCTTTCAGGCCTGGGGGGAAAAGACCCCCTAAACGTATGATCCACATTTTTTCTTTCTTGTTTAAAATTTCATGCCATTTATTCTTGGAAAATTTTAAACCTGCAACTTTATCGATTATGGTAAATGTAAATCTAGCACTTGTGTGAACTTGAGTATGTTTGTAAAAGGCATCGGTGATTACCTTGTTGCATATGTTACTCAAATGTTCAGAGATTCCAAGTTTAAAGGACCTAGGGGTCTGACCTATGTAAAAGGCCAAACATTGACACTCAGCAAGGTAAATCACCCAACTACTATTGCAATTGGATATAATACGAATATCAAAATCTTTTGGTGTATTCTTGCTTGAAAATTCTTTGGTTTTTAGAACATGTTTACAAAGTGTACAATGTTCACAAGGGAAACACCCACGTGGCCTAGTTCCCCAGTATGGTGCCATGTGAATGAGTTGCATACCCACAGAGCTCCATGGTAGAAATTAAGTAAAACAGGCTTAGTTGCAGAGAAATGTCTAATTAAGGGAGTAAAGTGGAATAAAGTCAAGAAAAAAAAAACAGGTGAAATGACTGATGCCATTGAAATCAGTAATGAGGAAAAAAAATTTGAAAAAGCAGGGAAATTAGATCAACCAGAAGTACCCCAAGAATGAAAGATGGAGGAGAAAATCATGTTCAATCAAATCTGGCAGAAGAGCAGCGAGATGAAAATCTCACTTAAAGGGCAGTCTTGTAGCGCAAGAAAAAAGACTGTTGGAGGTGCAGCAATGTTTGAATGAGCACACAGGGATCCTGAAAATTTTAACTGATGAAAACAAAGAGCTGAAAGCAAGGGCCAAAGAAGTGGAAGACCAAACTGAGTGTCTCATGGAGAAAAACATAGACCTAGAAGATAGAGCCTGTAGAAGGAACCTAAAGATTGTGGGGGTACCAGAAAATTTTGAGGAATGGGACTATGTCTGAACAATAAATAAACTATTAATGAAATGGACATCTATTCTAGAGGAACAGATCAACACTGAGAGATCTCACAGGACCACATGGTGCCCAGAGAGAAGAGGAGTGAGAAGACCAAGGCTCATTACTTTACGTTTTCTGTTTTATGAGCTCAATGAAAAAGTATCAGGAAAAATCTGAAAAAAGGGCAAAGTGTGCACGAGAGATAATATTCCAAGTTTACCTGCAGTGGGCAATAGATCATTTAAGGATCCACAGGTGGTAGACAGTTTCCTCCAGAAACCAGCCAACTATAGAAAAGTATTGGGGTCAGAAGAAGCACAAAAGGAATTGGAGAGCACAAAGAAGGAGTTGGACAATGGGAACCAGGAGGAATATAGAAGGAAACTGAACCCAAAACAATGACTGAAGGAGAAAGTGGACATTACATGTGAAATGAAACGTGGCAGAGGAACAGTATATCAGAAACGGGCAAGACAGAACAGATGGAAAGAGATGGAGGTAAACTATAATATATGGGAAATGACTTGGGAGACTTGTAAAAAAGATGAAATGAAAAGTAAACTGTAAACGCATGAAAAAATGGGAATGGTATTTTGTTACTGTTATTTCACATATTTAACAAATGTTTAAAATGAAATGAAAGATATGAGAACGTGAGAGGAGAAAGAAAGATATCTAATAGAGGAGGCTGAAGGAGAGACAACTTTAACAGTCATTGACCAGTCATATCAGTGACAGAGACAGACAATGGTGTTTGCAGATATGAAAAAAAACAAAGGAAGGGTTATGGGGTTACAAAGATAAGAAAATGATACATGCAAACCAAGACACAGAAAAGGAAACTTTGAACAATGGATAAACAGAGGAATTCAGAGACAGGCAATATCAAGAAGGACACGAGGAAGAATGAAGTTTAAAGCAGGACATCAAGGGGAAAGGGAAACTGAAAAAGGGGGATTGTGAGGTGGAGTTCAGGGAAGAGTTAAGACAGGCACTGGGTGGCAGTGAAGAGTTTCCGTATAACTGGGTAACTACAGCAGAGCTGGCAAGGGAGACAGCTAGAAAGGGGCTTAGTGTGACATCTGGACAGAGGAAGGAAGACAAGGAGACCTGGTGGTGGAATGAGGATGTTCAGGAGAGTATACAGAGAAAGAGGCCAGTGAAGAAGAAGTGGGATTGTCAGAGAGATGAAGAAAGTAGATAGGAGTATAAGGAGAGGCGTATGGAGAAGAAAGAGGTGGTGAAGGCTAAGGATAAGGTGTATGGAGAGTTGTTTGAAAGGCTGGACACTGAGGAGGGAGAAAATGACCTCTACTGATTGGCTAGACAGAGGGACCAAGCTGGGAAAGATGTGCAGCAGGTAAGGGTGATCAAGGATAATGAGGGAAATGTACTCACAAGCAAGGAGAATGTGTTGAGCAGATGGAAAGAGTACTTTGAGGGGCTGATGAATGAAGAGAATGAGAGAGAAGGAAGGTTGGATGATGTGGGGATAGGGAATTAGGAAGTGCAATGGATTAGCAAGGAGGAAGTAAGGACAACTATGAAGAGGATGAAGAATGGAAAGGCTGTTGGTCCAGATGACATACCCGTGGAAGCATGGAGGTGTTTAGGAGAGATGTCAGTGGAGTGTTTAACCAGATTGTTTAATGAAATCTTGGAAAGTGAGAGGATGCCTGAGGAGTGGAGAAGAAGTGTTTTGGTACTGATTTTTAAGAATAAGGGTAATGTGCAGATCTGTAGTAACTACAGAGGGATAAAACTGATCAGTCACAGCATGAAGTTATGGGAAACAGTAGTGGAAATTAGTTTAAGAAGGGAGGTGATGATTAGTGAACATCAGTATGGTTTCATGCTGGGAAAGAGCACTACAGATGCAATGTTCACTCTGAGAGTGTTGATGGAGAAGTATAGAGAAGGTCAGAAGGAGTTGCATTGTGTCTTTGTGTACTTAGAGAAAGCATATGACAGGGTGTCTAGAGGGGAGTTGTGGTATTGTATGAAGAAGTCGGGAGTGGCAGAGAGGTATGTAAGAGTGGTACAGGATATGTATGAGGGTAGTGTGACAGTGGTGAGGTCTGTAGTAGGAGTGACGGATGCATTTAAGGTGGTGGTGGGATTACATCAAGGATCAGCTCTGAGTGCTTTCTTATTTGCAATGGTGATGGACAGGTTGACAGACGAGATCAGACAGGAGTCCCCATGGACTATGATGTTTGTGGGTGACATTGTGATCTGTAGTGAGAGTAGGGAACAGATTGAGGAGACCCTGGGAAGGTGGAGATATGCTCTAGAGTGGAGAGGAATGAAGGTCAGCAAGACTAAGACAGAATATATGTGTGTGAATGAGAGGGAGGGTAGAGGAATGGTGAGGATGCAGGGAGTAGAGCTGGCAAAGGTGGATGACTTTAAATACTTGAGATCAACAGTTCAGAGTAATGGTGAGTGTGGAAGAGAGGTGAAGAAGAGAGTACAGGCAGGGTGGAGTGGATGGAGAAGAGTGTTAAGAGTGGTTTGTAAGAGACGGGTACCAGTAAGAGTGAAAGGAAAGGTCTGCCAGATGGTAGTGAGACCAGCTATGTTATATGGGTTGGAGATGGTGGCATTGATGAAAAGACAGATGTCAGAGCTGTTGTTGGCAGAGTTAAGATGTTAAGATTTGCACTGGGTGTGATGAGGATGGACAGGATTAGGAATCAGTATATTAGAGGGTCAGCTCAGGTTGGACGGTTTGGAGACAAAGTCAGATAGGTGAGATTGCATTGGGTTGGACATGTGCTGAGGAGGGATTCTGGGTATATTGGGAAAAGGATGCTAAGGATGGAGCTGCCAGGTAAGAGGAAAATAGGGAGGCCTAAGATAAGGTTTATGGATGTGGTGAGGGAGGACATGCAGGTGGTGGGTGTGACAGAGCAAGATGCAGAGGACAGGAAGAAACAAAAACAGATGATCCACTGTGGCAACCTCTAACGAGAACAGCCAAAACAAGAAGAAGAAGAAGAAGAAGAAGGGGAAAGGGAAAGTATGAGACACACACATACCAGAAAGACACAGATAAGATGACAAGAAGGGTAGGATATAAGGTAGGAATAAAAAGAAAAGGAAATAACCAAAGCAACTTAATGCACAGGAGAGTGAAACAAAGCTAGGGAAGCAGAAAAAGATTACAAATAAGATACATGAGAGGATACTGAGCAAGTTGTTCAGAAATAGGGGTGTAGGACAGGTACACGACAAAGAGATTCACAAGACCAAAGACTAGAGGGAGTAGACCTGAAGGCAAAGGAAAGTAAGAAGGCAATGAAAGCAGAGATAGATACAAGAAATGAGGAAAGTGGCAAAAAGTAGGAGAGGATGAAAGGGGAAAGAGAGGAGAAAGAACAATGAAGTGCAGAAGCAATACCAGATAAGGAAGGTAAGTGGGAGAGAACAACAGGCTGGAGGTGGTGTTTAATCAGGCTGATCATATGGCAAGAGGACACAATGAGCAGACAAGAAAAAAGACACTACAGGAAGGTAAGCACAAGTATGAGTAAGTGAGGAATGAGAAGAAGATATAAGTAGCTACAGATGAAACTAATAAAGGACATGATAAACCAGGGAAGAAGAAAGGAAATGACAAAAGGAAAATAAAGGAGGAATATGGACCTGCATACACCAGTCTCATATATCTACGTGAGACTCATATATAACAGGAAAAGAGCATAAAAGATCTGATTATATGAGCGATATGGCGGTAGTTAAAATAAATAGACAAATAAGCAAACAGGGAAGAAAGAGGGATGAGAATTATAAAATAAAGAAGGATTTGAGCAGGCAGGGAGACCCTCATGACATTAATCACTGCCATAATTATGACAGCAAAAAGAGGACGGGCTGAGCCAGTCAGAGGAGTTAAAACTCTGAAGGGAGAGGAATAGTTTGTAAATATGCATACACTTCTAGGTAAATTAATTGGGGGGGAGTCAGGGGGAGGAGATGGGTTTGTATAAAGAACCACCAGAACAACCACGTTCTAACATAAGAAAGGTAGAATGGAGATGGAGTAAAGAGGGAATGAAGGTGAGGACAGCTGACGGCAGGCAAAGACAAGATTAGGCATTCATCATGGATGAGGATTTAAGACTAGAAATCAAAGCGTAGAATGTAAATGGATTAAAGAATAAAACAAAAAAAAGGGCAGAATTCTACCTCATATTACAAGAACAAATGCACAAATAATTACTCTGCAGGAGATACATCTAAACAGAGATGAGCATTAAAATTAAGGAGAGGGGGATAAATAGTAGAAGCAAATTTAACATGGGGAAATAGGAGACAAAGAGGAGTTGTAGTTTTAAGAAAAAGAGCATGCCCCATATGAGTGGAAGGGAAAATAGAGGATGACAAAGGACGGTATGCAGGCATACAGGAAAAAGTAGAAGGACAAGGATAAAAGATGTAATAGCAGTATACATTTCACCTAAGGCATCAGTAAACGAACAGAGGAAATACTGTGAGGGATTGTGAGGTTTCAGGAAGCCATAGTCATCTCTATAGGAGAGTGGAATATCACAGACAGAAAAAAAAAAGAAGTGGAAGTGGGACCAAAAGTGAGGTGACTGACCAAGGAAGGATCATCTTTAAGAGGTGCATGGAAAGGAAAGGCTGAAGAGACACTAATGAAGCCGAATATGGGATGGCAGTAGAAAGCAGATATAAATATTTCTCTGCTAGATACAAAACATGGTATAAAATAGACAGGAATTACATATCTAGAGAACGCTTATAAATGTTGAAAGAGGTGGACATAGATCCTCTCACTTTGGCCTTGCCATCATAATTACAAGGCTATTGGGTATCACTGAGAAACAAATGAAAAGACATTGGAGAATCTCCAATAACCTAATAGAAAGTGAGAGGGAAAGGCAAGTCATAGGTAAGATTATAAAATGAAAATAGTGACAGAAAAGAGTAGAGGAATGACAGAAGAATGGGATAAGATTAAAGTGGCATTAAGGGAAAGCCTACAATAAAAACATAAGGAGAAGAGGGATAGAGAGGAGAGGTACCCTTAGGAAAATGAAAACCCAGCTAATAGGTATACAAAAAGACAGGAGGAAAAGGACATGAGAGAGGAAATAAAGAAAAAGGAAGCTGAGAAAGATAATACATGCATGGAAGGATAAGAGATTATGGAACAGGAGAACAGCAGTAGAAAAACTTCATTTTCAAAATAGTCCCAAACTACAAGAGCATTAGCAGTAAGACTAAGACAACAGCGTGTAGGAAAAGCAGAATAGGAAAGAAGGTAGCTACATAAAATTAAGGAAGGTTTGCAAGAATATTACCAAGAACTGTATCAGAGAAAAGAAAGAAAGAAAGAAAGAAAGAAAGAAAGAAAGAAAGAAAGAAAGAAAGAAAGGAGAGAAGAAGCAGAGAAGTTGGCATGGGGTGGGAATGACCACCATTGCAAAACATGACTGAGGAGGAAAGGATTAATTTAATATGAACAATAAGAAGGGAGTAAATAATTAAGGCCTGGGAGAGAATGGGAAGAAGGAAATCTCTGGGGTGTGAAGGACTCCCAGTTGAATTTTTGGATATGCAGAAAGATGAAATATTAGGAAGCTGGACAAGAATGTTTAATAGCATTGTTAACGTGAGGCCTGACACTGCTAGCATGGAAACAAGCAATAATCATGGTGATACATAAAGAGGGAAAAGACCATACACCATTCTCATGTAGGCTGATACCGGTTCTAAATCATGATTACAAATGCTTTATGTTGATATAGGCAGACAGAGTGGGGAAAATACTCCCAAGGCTCATTCAATTGATTAAACAAGTTTTGTAGGAGGTACAAAACAGGCAACCCAATAGGGACACTATTAATAATGAAGGCTGTACAACTGAAAGAGAGGGAAGTACTATTAATATCTTTTGATGCAGAGAAGGCCTTTGTTGGGTTGGAATTGTGGTAACTCTTTGAGGAATCAAATAGCACCAGTTTCTCAGAATGGTGGATATAAATGATTAAAGAAATATATGTAGGAACTACAGCAGATGTGAAAATAAAAACAGTATTATCCAAGAGCATTAAGATTAGTAGAGGTACGAGGCAGGGGTGTACCATTTCCCTGTTGTTATTTGCATTGACTGTAGGACCACTAACTGGGAGTGTCAGGAATGCAAATATCCAAATATATGAATGAAGGGACAGAAACAGAAGGATTGCATTATAAGCAGATGCTGTCCTCCTAACATTAACTCACTATAGGGATGATAAAGAACAACTATGGGAAATGAGGGATTGTTCTGGAATGGTTTCAGGATAAAAAATAAACCAGGAAACAAACAAAGCTATTCTGATAAATAGAAAGGATGATGAAAAGAGGGATGATGAAACTGGAACAATGATAGAAGAAGAGATATAATATCTGGCGGTCAGATTGGTAGGGACAGTAGAGGAATCCAGTAGAAGGACATATCAAGGGATCTAGCTCAAGGTGAAACATCAGATAGAGAAATGGAAAATGATTAAAAAAAAAGAGCTGTAACCCAACTGTGTATATCAAAATTTATGCATCCAGGACAGACATTTAGGGAGTTACCAAAAAATATGTACTAAAAGAAGTAAAACAGCTATGCAGGGAATACATTTGGGATGGTGAAAGAGTAAGATTGTCATGGGAAAGAATAATGGAGGAAACTGAGAAAGAGGGACTTAGAATACCAGACTTAAAATAAAACCTGCAATCCTGAATAGTAACAAATGTAAGAAAAATGATTCACAGAGGTGGTGCAGCGGTAGCATTGTCGCCTCACAGCAAGAGATTCTCCTGTTTGATTCTTGGCTGGAGCGCCTTCTGTGTGGAGTCTGCATGTCCTCCCCACGGTCAAGTGGCGTTCAAAAAACATGCGTGAATGGGCGTGCCTTCATTGAAGGTTGGGCATCAGGCTGGCACTTCGGCACCATAAAAATCTACTGCCAATCATTAGCGGACCGGAGTTCCACTGTGGCGACCCCTAACCAGGAAAAGCCAAAAGAAGAAGAACAACAAAGCAGATTGGAAACAAATGATTAGGAGCAAGTAACAGAGGTTAAGAGAAGATACCGACTTCTTAGAAGTGATATTGAAAACACCAGGAGAGAAATTAGATCTGTAGTGAACTACATGATGCAAAAAGAATTCAATAAGATATGACCGAAAGTAGGAGGGGAAGACTGGAGAGAAAGGATAATGCCGATTGGAAGGGCTAAAGAGTAGTTACAAAATGAAACAGTAACCTGGAGATGGGGCAAGAAGCAAGAAAAATTAAATAGTGGGAACAAATACAAATAGGAGGTAGACTGAAAACATAGGCAGAGCTAAGACACGAGTTCCAGCTTAGAACAAATTTGGAATAAGAATGTCAGGGTGTAAAGGAAGCATGGAACAGAACAGGGAAAATGGAACACTGTCAATAAGGAACCAGAGTTAATTCAGCAGACAGAAATTAGAAGAACAGAAGGAAGAAAGATGGCAGGACACATTAGGTAGGGAAATGGATTCAATCTAAAAAAAATCAGGGAAAAAGACATTAACCAAAGTAAAACTGGGAAAAGCAACTAAATATTAAAATATGGGATGAGGAACTGTTTGTAATAATAAAAAGAAAAATCCCTCAAAGTCTCAGAAAACCCAGTATGCAACAAATTGACTAATTTACTAACAAAAAGATCTACCAGTAGACATCTATTAGAATAATTATTAATAACTTATAAACTGAAACACTTTTTACAAATATCGCTTTCATACTAAATAAATACTTTATCGGGTTTGTGTGCAAAAAACATGTAATATTAATGAACATGTGTATAAATCTACACACGAACACTTAAGTAGGCCAATAATAAAGATTCCAAAAATCATTTTATATATTCATATGGAAATATTTGCATAAATATTTTTATAAACTGACATGAATTGTAAAACTGTTTCCTGCAGTTGATAATACTTGCTGTGGATGTAGGAAGGAGGTAGGGACATGAATACATGTATTCTAGGAATGTGGAAAAATGGAGAACTTTAAGAAAGATTTAAGAGATCTGATGCAAGAGAAGGGAATGGATGTACAGCTTCTGTCCAGGGAGGACTTCATATTAGGATACCAACAAGGGATTCTGCTGGATCAAAAATAAAAAAATAGGTTTAATTATGACTATAAGTAAAAAAAAGCTGTCACAAAAAAAAATGGAAAAGGAAGATTCCCCAAAACAGCAGGAAGTTAGGCAGATGATGGAGGAAATACTGAAGGAAAAAAATAGAGAGATGAAAGGAAAGGGACTGGGTAGGTTTAGGAAGAGGTGGTAATGATGGTTGGAGCAAGAAAAAAGTAACAGGTAAAGGAAATGAGATATGGCTGGTGATACAAAGGAGATAAAATAATAGGAAATATAAAGGAGGTGTAAATTTGTGTATAGTTAAACACAGAAACATTACATCAGAGAAGTTAATATATACCAAAAGGGAAAAAAGTAAAGATCTAGATGAAGGGAAATGTAAGAATACAGTGGTGGAGGTGAAAAGGGTCAAAGTAACAGTGAGGAGAAGAGAAAGAAACAGTAAAGGGAAGACTGAGGATAAAATCGACTGCAGGGGAAATATAGGATGTAAGTAAGATAAGAAGACATGATACTGGGACAATGTAAAAGAGGAAGATATTGTCTTTGAAGAATTTATTAATACCCGTTCCAAATCCTCACTTATGTTAAATAATGTAGATAATTGTATTTATTTATTTATCCTTTGTTGACTGGATTAGTCCCACTAGGCTAGTGGCCTCTTTTTTATTTATTTATTTTACATTTGTTGACCGGGATTGTCCAACTGAACTGAAGAGCTCTTTTTCAGCAGAGGCCTGGGGAGAAAAGCTCCAACATATTATACAATTTTCATTATAAATTAGCATTAAACAACAATGTTACAGGATTATTACAAGGCATTAAGTAGCAATACAATGTTATACAGTGTCAATAATCAGGAGTATAGCATAACTATTTCAAGATGTATAAAAAAGAAATATGTCATTAAAATGAGTATAGTTTTTGGGGTAAGTGGTTACAAAAACCCAGTTTTTTCATAATGTAGTTGCATGAAGGCAAGACAATTACAATAGAATGTTTCTCTGAGGCAGTTTGCTTAATAGATTTTAGAAGACAGTAGAAAGAGTAGTTAAGGAATATTAGAGAGAGCTAGTGAGAAGAGTGAGTTAAGGGCAGGAAGTAGATTAAGGTATGAGAAGTAGGGGATGTTAAGGAGGGAGAGTGCAGTGGCAGGACCAGCAACTTTTAAAGTGCTCTTTGGTGGCTGTCTTAAATTGTTTAGGATGTGTAAGGGTCCTGATTTCTAGTGGGAGCCTATTCCAGGCAATAGTGGGGTGATATCTGTACATGTTGCGTCCAAATTTAGACTTTTTTGGAGAGAATGGAGGTGGTATTTATATTATTAGGAGTAATTTGTCTTGGGCAACAGGGAACTTGCCTACTCTTTTTGATAGGTGCAATGAGATCTTTTACATCCACCTGAGCTACTACAAAATAAGACCTTGTTTTAATGTCTCATCCAACTTAAAATATACAAAACGGTTAAAAAAGAAAAAAAATGAAAAAAAAGAAAAAAGAAATTCAATGAAGACAGCATGCATGAGGCTAGAATAGACAATTGTATTGTTATTGGATTTGATTCTGAGGAAATAAAGATGTAAAGTTAAAAAAAACAGTGGAAGATGAGGAATGACTCATTGGAAAGGATGAATTTCCTGCAACTGCCATTTGTAACCTTGATGAATGATTTTCAGAATCCATTTGTCTGGAACAATCTGTAGCCAAAGAGAAAAATGAAGATTCAGAATTTCTGGAATATGAAAGGGGCCAGGGTGGGAGGGGGTCACAATGACAGTACAATCTGACCATCGATCCATAAAAACCTCAGAGGATTATACTGTCTGGCAGCACTAAAGCTATGAAGGCCTTCACGCTCAAGCTGCCTGACAGTTTGGTAGAGTGGAAAGTGCCTTGAAACTTTGGAAGCTGGCTGACTGTTATATCCTTGGCAGGATATGACCCATATATCTATGACTACTGCATCAGTGATCAATATAATGAACATTCAAAATGTAATCTTCTAGGCAGTTAATTTTTTATTTGAAATTGGGGTGTATCACACTCGCCTTATCTTGTGTGGGTAGGTCCAATCTGTGAAAAGCTTGGCCAATTCCATAAGAAGGGAGAACCAATGTTGCCTGGCCAAAAGGGAGTCACTACAATAAATTTTGGAAAGTACTTTTGAATTTTAACAAATCCTGGTTCTGCACATGTTCATCACCAGGTTAAGACTTTGAGCTCATCATACGGTACTCTCCAAATACTCTCCTTAAACAGAATACTCTCAAACTATCACTGAAATGACAAAACAATTTTTATACATAACAGCTGCCTGTACAATCCACTAAGTTGCACATGAGCTTTCTCTTTACTAACGTCTACCTTTGCTGAATCTTAAAATGTATAAATATAACTATTGTATGTGTATGAATGTAAATAGAAATTTTACTACTCTGAGTTTAACTGGTACTTTGCACAATGCAATGCAAACAAATAGAACTTTCCTCCCCGGCCTCCACCGAAAAAGGACTTTACCCAGTCAGACTTTCCTGGTAAACAAAGACAAATAAATAAACACATCTTCAGAATTATCATAGATATCAGTGGAAATGCATAAAGTAACATTCCTGACCATGGGAAAGACGATGCTTCTGTCTTCCAGGATTGCTCACAAAGAGCCATGGTACAAAATGTGTTGAGCAGTCTGCTTTGAAAGGAGGCAAGCAAATCTATCTGAGGTGATCCCCACAACTGTATCAATTACTGGAAGACCACCCTCATTCAATTTCTAATTGTGAGGGGCCTACTCAACTTGTCTGCTACTATATTTTGTTTGACAGTATGTTGTACAACATGCTTGGAGGGTTAAAGAATGCTGTAGAGCTACCTCCCAAGCCATCACAGCTAGTCTTCACAGAGGGTATGGCCTATTTGTTTATGTACCACATCACTGTGGTGTTGTCTGTAATCACCTGTAGAGACCCAGGGGACCATAGATAATAAAGAGATTTTTCAAGACATGGATAACAGCAGAGATCTCCCCAAGCAAAATCAGAGGTATCTGTAATTACAGACTGACTTGGGATCTCAGTAGAAAGGTAGATACCTGGAATTTGAACCATTTGTTATTTTTGCATTTTTATTTTGTTTTTAATGTGAAATTGGATGTTGGGTCCACATGCCTTTTGCCAACCATTGAATTTTTCTCATGTAATTTGGTAAGAGGAAGCATAAGAATCAAAGGAGCCATAAATCCTAGAATCCTGAAATATTCTCTTCAAGTCTGAAATGGACTAGGGAAGCTCAGGAAATATTCCAGATAAAAATCCACCTTCTTTTGTATAAGAAAAGCCGAGAGATGTCTAGAAGGCAGCCCTAAAAGACAATCCTTTGTGACAGAATTAAGGATAATTTTTACACATTTATCTGATATGAAACACATGTTGACATCTGGGAAAAGATTCTGCAAAGATAAGTAAGTTGTCTAAATAAGCAAATATGTGAAAGTCCTGCAGTCTGCAATGAGACATCACTGGGCTAGACACTTATAAATACCCATGAAACTGAAGATAACCTAAAGGGTAATGCAGTGAATTGATAAAGTGACACAGGTTCAGAGAATCTGAGAACTTTCCTGAAGCTGAGGCTGTAGGAATATGATGGTAAGCGTCCTTTAGGTCTAGTGTTACCATAACATTCAAAGCAGGAATGAGAGGTAACAGATGTTGTAGGGTCAGCATTTTGAATTTTGGTACTTTAATATACTGATTGAGAAGTGAAAGCTCTATAATTGGTCTCCAAAAAAGATATTTATTTGGTACTAGTAATATTATGGAATTGAAGCTTATTCCCCATTGATTGAAAGTGACTATTTCTATGACGCCTATTGTGAAGTGATGAAGAACCTGAAGAAAAAAAAATCTTTCTGATTTGGAAGACGGGGAGGAATTCCCCTGAAAGGAAGTATTTGTATATACAGTGCCAACTGCATCCCTACTGAACCACTTTTAGCACTCGAGTCTGAAATAATCTGTTGCCAAAGAGGGACACAAAGAGCCATTTTATGGGACAGATTTTGAGTGGTAAGGGGTTCAGGGGTGGGAATGGGTGCTAGAGTGTTGACATAGTCATTCTTAAGTAGTAGACTGTCCTTCGTTGGAAAAGATCCTTGTTTCTTGCTGTTCCCTTCCCACCATCACTTTTTTGACCTCTGTTTGCCTAGAGGTGGCATGGATTGCTTGTTTTGCTTTTTAAAAGAAGATAGGATTTGAGAAGTTTATAAAGGGAGCTTGAAATATTTTGGAAATGTGCTAAATTAATTTCCCCTCTTTCATCAAATTGTTTGAGAACCTAGTTAGCAAAAGGCCCAAACAGCCTACAGCAGACTTCAAAATTTATGATTTAACTTCATCAGCAATCTTTTGGTTATGTGCCGAGGCATATCTCCTCAAAATAGTAACAGTAGCAGTGGCCCTTGACAGAGTGTCTGTACAATCATACACACTCTACAAAGCATGTCTAGATAGTTGAGAAAGATTAGAGACAAAAAGAGACTATTTTCTGAAGACAGTGTTGTGGAGTATTCCCTCAAACTGTCTGCACAAAACAGAATAAATTTCCACACATGTCCCCAATAGTTAACTCCTTCCCTCCAATGGAGCTCTGGAAGTTTGCTTTTTAACTTCCAGTGGGCAAAGCCTAAGCTTATTGATAAAATCAAATTATGTTGTCACGTTTCAAACAAATGTTATATCTCTGGAACCATAGGGATTATTAAGAAGTGTAAATGGCAAACGCTTCATAACAAACTATTTTTAGAGTGGCAATATTTTTTAGGTTCTAAGTCTTAAACTGGATTTTATAAGTTTGTAATATTTTGTTAACAACTTACAACATCTCAGCAATCACTCAAGTTACACACATACTGTCAGCAATATTTTGTTTACCCAGCTGAGAGCATTCATCTGAGGCTAAACAGTTTTGTCTGTGCTACTTGGTTGTTGAGATATTTAGAAAAACATGAAATTTATGACAATATAAATAAGTATTATATGAACAACAATGAATTAATTTTTACCTGCATTAGACAGAGGTCAGATATCGATACAGTTGTGTTTGCCATTGTGTAAGCTTTAAGATTAAATATTTTAATAGTTTGTATGCAGCATGGTTTTGGAATTATTAATGCAAATATGAACAAGCAATTTTTGATGCCTAGAGGTGTCAATAAGATGCCATTTCAGATACACCTGAATGTGTCACATGACTTTAATGAATTAAGGATTCTTATCAGCTAAAGTGGTAGAAGAAAAAAATTCTCCTATCAAATCTGGTCAACACTTTGCATTCTTTGTCCACTAGGGAGAGATTTAGTATTGACTAGAAGTCTGTTCCCATCTGGCAGTTAGATCACATCTAAGATGAGAAAACAAAACCTTGTTAGTTTGAGGTACTTTATACAGTCTATCCACATTGCTGGGATTGAAGGCTGAGAGTCAGGATTATTAAGGCAGCATTAAACACACCATCTTAGACTGGCAAACTGGGAGGAATTGGTATAAAATTAGGTAAATTTATTTGTAACATATATCTCCTCAGTTCAAGGAGAGCATACATTTGTTCCCACAAAAATACTTCATTCAACCTGGAAATAATCTGAGAGAAAAATAATTCCTTCTAAGAAGGTTGGGAGGAGCAAGGTTCCTCAGTATTACAGTAATAGACTTGAGAATCTCTGAGGGAAGAACCAGAGTCCTCTGTCAGGTTTTTCTCAATTATTACTTTACATTGTCCTCAAGTAAGGATTTGCATAAACCAGGATTAACAGCCTGTAATAACTGCCTGGCTAAGGTAAGAAAATATTTTTTCCAACAGATACCATGTCTTCAGATGAACAATATCTAAACCTAAGTTTTTTTCTTTGCAGGTCATACCTTGCCAGTGGACTGACCCAGAGATGGCAGTTCAGATATATCAAGAGGTCACTTTCCCTAGATACACTGAGAAGCATTCTCATAAGGTGGCTTCCTCACTCAAAGAAGATGGTTTTCCCATGCAACAGACATTGCAACAGCTGAATAAGACATAGCTGCCCCCAGTCTGTGGTCACTAAAAAGACTATACCAGACAAGAAGAGACTGGTCTAATGAACAATGGTTGGCCACTACAAGTTCACTCATATTCAGCTGAGTCACTGTATGAGCCCACACTAATGGCAAGGGCTCTTTATTTTGTTGTTTCTTCTTTTTAGGTACAGAGGAAGAAGAATCAGCAGGACTAGATTAAATATCCATGCTGTAGTCAAGGATAAGATTTGAATGCAGGTAACAAGTCAGTCAGAAAATAAGTTGTCAAGTAAGTATTCACAAGCAGCAATACACACCCATACTTACACTTTCCCACACAGTCCCCTTATAAACAAAAGCATAAGTCCAAAAAAGTCCTGTCAAAAAATGGCATTGTCACACAATGCAGTCTGACAGAAAAAATAACCAGTAAGTTGTCACAGTGTGCACAGCCACTAAACACATTAAATAGATTTTCTGCCCATTTAAAATATATCTTTTCATCCTCACATTCACACAAGCACACTAAAAGTTTGCATAAGCAGTACACTTTTACAGAAAAAGTAACCCCTAATTACAAAACTATGCCCTTAGTTAAAAATAATAATCCCTGACAAGAAACTTCTGATATTGAGAAAAAAAATACTAGGCTTTTTAAAGGGGAAATACTGTTTTAGTCAAAAAATAAAATATATAATATTTTCTTAAAAGGGCAAAAATCTGAGTGGAAGAGTTACCCAAAGGGGATTTGTCTGCCAGAACCAAAGATACAAGACAGATTGCTGCTCCTATGTGACCTCAGAACTGTTTAGTTTCAAGGTGGCAAAAAAGTACTGAAGATTTTGTCACTCTGACTGCTGACTTCCCTCCTCTGATCTGCCCAATCAGCAGTCAGAGTGAACAAGTAGGAAGAAGTCAACGCTTTGTGAAGCTGGCCTGTTGTTGTATCCTAGGTGGACTATATGGGCCAAAAGGCTATTGCAGCAGTAAGAATGATGGACATCAAACTTACTGCACAACTTGGTGAAGTGGAACCACCTGATTTCTGTTTTCCATTAGAAACTACTTGTGGTATGGTTTGTAAGTGTATGCCAGCACTGATTCCTTACTTTCCTTTGAGAAATCTCATCTTTCTTCTTTTACATATGATGGAGGAATTGATATATATATATATATATATATATATATATATACACACACACACACACACACACACACACACACACACACACACACACACACACACACACACACATTCTGGAGGTGGGGGTGCAGAGAGCAATTTGCTCACTGAGAAATAAAGTCTTAAATTTTTTTTTTTTGTTACATTGGTTTCTGAATTAGTTGTGCTGTCATTCTGTGATTTATAGTAGAAGTATGCCATAATAGACTTCATATAAATAAATTAATTGAAACAAACAAAATTGCACTCTGTGTGTTACCCATAAAACTAAAAACAATAATAAAACGAACATGCTGATTATTGGAAATTAACTACTTTTAATACATCATAAATACTTTCTTATAACATATCTGATAAAGTTCTGAAAATATGTTATGAGAATGAAATCATTTATGATTTATTAATACTAATTAATTAATGGTAAGCAGAGCATTCATTTTATTTTTGCTTTATAAAATTAACTGATTTAAGAACATTGGAAGGATTATTTATGACTTTCCAAGTGAAATATTTGAATAACTGGCTATATCAATACATGCTGATGACAATAATCAAAAAAGAGATACTACAGGAATATCTATGACATTCTTCAGAAGACAAAGGGCAAAATGAAACTATAGCAATTTCTGGTGAGGTTCAGGTCAGTAAGTAACATTATTTCTGAAAAATTCCTAGTGGAAGGATTTGCCTGAAACAGTGTTACTGACAGAGATGAATGAAGTATTCCAGTGTTTCCCTAAAGTGGATCATACCAAATGTTGTTTCCTGAACTTAAACTGAAGAAAATGGCATTTGGAATGAACAAAACTTGATGTTCTCCATGAGTTATGGTTACCATTGATTAGATTATACTTTGGGGCAGGGATTCTGCAGCTGTATAAGAGTTTGGAGGCTTTGCCTCCTCATAAAAAAAGTCAGTTTTATTTATGTGTTTTTCACTAAATACCTTTGTTGTCAGTTTCATTTGAGGAATGGCATTCAGTAAAAATTTGACTTCACTTAAATCTACCACATTTGGTGACTGCATAATATATTGTAAACAGGCCAGCTCGATTTTCACTCAATGGACAGCTTATATCAATTATAGATTAATAAAAAAAACAAAACACAAACTTCACCGTGATAAGTATCACTGTCCCTAGAATAATACTGAGAAAGTGAACTGTAATGGAATACTTTATTATACAAAAATTAATAAATTAAAAAGTCGGTCCTGAGGAAGTCTACTAACTGTAGATGAAAGCGCTTAAACGACTTTTTAATTTATTAATTTTTGTATAATAAAGTATTCCATTACAGTTCACATTCTCAGTATTATTCTAGGGACCGTGATACTTATCACAGCGAAGTTCGTGGTTTTTTTTTTTTTTTTATTATTAGTGGTTTTTCGCTGTGTTGTGTTATCAATTATAGATTACTATGACTCATAACTGGTGATAACAATAAACATATAGTTTAATGGTTTCTTTTGCAGCAGGGTTTCATCCATTTTTCCCCTTGATATTCTGTTTGGATTAGCTGCAGTTCCGACCTTCAACGATCTTGGCTATAGTCTTTGCCCATTATCTTTTCATAAGATACTCTAGAAAGTTATACACAGTGGACCAGCATTGTACTAAAAGAAAATTTATACAGAGTGGATCACTTTTGTACTAACTGCCCTAAAGGAACTTACAAAAACTATTAAGAGAAAGACAGAGAATTTGATCTTACTTTTTACTCGCCAAATAGGTTCCTGGGTTCAAAGGTACTTACTAGGCTATTGATGATGAGGATCTTAAAAACCTAGTCTAATATTTCCATATTAGTTTTTTAACCCTTATATTTTCCATACAAATAACACAGAGACTGGCTAAACATGGATACTTTGGGACATTTACTTGTTTCCCCTATCTATAATGGACAGAAATGGTAAACGAGGGTGAATTTGTGGTTACCCATCCATTCATCCAAATTACATTTGAAAAGAGTAAGAGAAGTACTTGATGTGGAGTAGAAGATGGTTTCATGGAAGTGGTATTCTCTGTGATACAAACTTATCCCTCCAACTTGTTTTATTTATTTTGCAAAGACATTAAGATCCCTTGAGAAGGTGTTTATGATACCATTGGACTTGTGAATGTGTAATAGGTCTGACACAACAGTGTCAGATGAAGCTCTATTCACAAGGCACAGGTCACCTCTCAGTAGCCTATCTGATAGTGAGAAGTGGGACAAGATTTTGAGTGGGTCTGCATGATTTCTGTGATTTAGGCCCTTGATTTCTTTAGTGAGAAAGCCTTGTGGTCATTCCAGTTGTGGCAAGTGTTTGGACAGGCACATAGTGAAAGGAGCATTATATTCAATGACTGACTTAATGAGTGCTGAGTGAGGCAGAACAATTACATGCCTGTATGAAATACATTTACATATAAGCTCTGCAGTGAATAAGGACTTATTTTTAACAATGTATACATGATGATCAAAGGACAGTTTATTGTTGACATAGGGTCCTATATTCCTAGTTACAGGATTAACTTTTAGGGGTGTTTCATCAATGTGATAGTTACAAAGGGAGTCATGCTTGACAAAGGAGTTTATGATGACATCAAGTCTGCAGTCATCTGCAAACTTGGTCAGCCACAAACCCTTAACATTAGTTTTGACCTCAAATAAATGACCTCGAAGTAAATGTCAAAGAGGAGTAGCCCATGGACTGAACCTTGGGGTAAATTGTTAGTGACAGTTTTTTTTGGACAAGGTAGAAACACCCACCCTAACTTCATGGGTTTTATTTGTGAGCCAATTTGATACCCAAATTACATAGGGATTGGCATTTTACTTGGACAGTTTTTCTATAATATCTGAGTGTGGAATGGTGCCAATCTCCTCTGTGAGGTCTAATTATGTGGTATGTACTGTTTTGCCCTCATCCATTGTCTTGGTAACTTTTTCAAAGAAGTCAACCAGGTTGAGTGGGCAGGACCAGCCATTGATGAGTGTATTGGGTTATCAGTCTGTAAGTTACATATATGATTATTTATAAATCCCATAATAATCTTTTCCATAGTCTTACTGATAAAATGACAAGGCCTATGGGTTTATAATTACCTGGGTCCACTGAAGCCCCACATTTGTGCAAGGGAAAGTTTGCTGCTGTCCTCCATTCATCTGGCATGAAGCCTGTTTTGAGGCTGTAGAGGATCAGAGAAGTAAGCAGCCTGGTATATTATCTGGCCCATTAGACATAGTTTTCTTGACCTTGGAAATCATTCTGCAAACATATCCTTCAGAGATTTGATGGGGGTGGGGGTGTAAGTGTAAATGTGGGTATGCAATTTGAGAATATTGTGGGGTTAAAGTTTGAGATAATCTGTCCACTAGTAGATTGGCTATGTCCTCTGGGTCTGACTATGTGATATCATTAACTATCTGCTATCAAATTAGCTGCTTTTAAAACAAGGTTCCTTAATGGCAACTGAGAGAGAATTTGCTTCTAGAGAAAGTGAAGGTTATAAGTACTTATTCAGAACCTACTAGAACTTACATTGCAGGCATTAAGACTGCTCAGCACACCTAGCTTTATCTGGATGCTACCTCCACCCCCATTTTTTTCTATAATACATTGCTGCATCATTCTTTTCTAGTTCTGAACCAAGAAAAGAACTGTGAAAACAAAGAAAGAGCACAAGGCAAGGGGGGCAGATGAAGGATTACTTCCTGCAGCTGACATTCTACTCAGCTGTCTACTTTTGCAGTAACTACCCATAACGTTTATGTAATGCATGAATTGACACAATTTCTCTCCAGAGTTGGGGAAAATAACAGGCTTGTTAAGGACCATCTCATGCCCTAATTGCATACTAGAACATTTACACTATACTGGGATAATCATAGAAGCCTTTTTTTAACGCCGAAGAAAGTATTTAACATGTTTTAAAGCTGGTTGTGTTTCCTGATGCTCCTTTGCAGTGGCCACTCTCTATATGGCAGCAGTAAGCATGTTAAAGCTTTTAAAGCTGTAAAACAATGGTCCTGCACTTTTTTTCCTAACTTTTACATTGCATGGAAGAAGCTAAAGCTCCATGTATTACAAGAATTATGAATGGGTCTTTTGGATCATAACCCAGTTGTTATGTGTTCTCAACATAGATGTCAAGATTAATTTATTGAAATCCGTGCCTCAAACACATAGCACACTGTTTTATGACCATAGATCCAATCATAATTCTCTAGATCTCATGCTGTAGATTTCTGGCTGCAGAACCCATTAAAATACAGTTTAATCCATACATTACCACTGTGGGTGTCTCCTCTGTGGAATCATGGAGCACACTGTTTAAACTGTGAAAATGGTTTATTTAAGATAGTGAAATCAAAGGAAATCAATTTTTTAGCACTATCTTTGAAATAGTTTCTTTGATTATACATATTTGAAACTGTCATTTGATTTGATTCATGTGACAGATGGCTTTAAGTGTTGCTATGCATCCTTTCTTTGACTTATGATGTACAGATCTGCCACTAATGTTGCTTGTTTCTTTAATTTATAATTGCTCTGTGTGGGTACTTTCAGTATAGGTCTTCTTTACCCTTTCTCCACTATTGTGTGACTATGGAGATAGTATATAAGAGGGGGTTAATTTGAGTTTTTATTTATGCTGCATTTTTCAGTGAATAATGCATTTGTGATCTTTTGGCTTCAGTTCTGTTACTTTCAGTGTTTGACAATCAAATTCTGGAGACAAATCCAGGAAACATTCTTTTTTCTCAGGAAACTTACCCTTAATTCATATTTAAATTTATTAAGGTGCTTGAATCTCAGACCATTACAATAGAAATAAATAATTAAACACACAGATAAGTTTAAAAATCTCTGCACAGTTTAATATAACAATAACCAATGACTGGGTGTGGTATATTGAAGACTTACCCATGGTTGATGTGGTTTAATCATGAGGGCAAAGCCCGAGTGATTAAACAAAGGCAACCATGCGTAAGTCTTCAATATATCACACCCAGTCAGTGGTTATTGCTGTTATACAATGAGAGTATTTAGGAAAGAAATGACTTACTTTTCTTAAATAATGTCTTTGCATAATGACACTGTGGTGTTCTTCTCCATTGTTTCTGTATCCTGCAGCTTTCTTGATGTACTGCTCATGCATATGGGACTTATCGTTCCTATACTTATGCAGTACATCAGTGCTTTGGAAAGCTAGAAACTGAGAAAGGAATATCTCTGTTGTTTGTTTGTTTGTTTCTTTCTTTCTTTTTTTTTTTAAAGTTTGAAATCCAGACAGTTTAGAGGTATAAGAGAGACAGGGCAGAAATACAAGGAAAATGAGGTATGTTTGTTTAGTTTTGCATAACGTACCTCATTTTTCTTGCATTTTCTCTGCCCTCTGTATGTACCTCTTGACCTCTGAGCTCAAGAAAACTGGAAAGCCTTAGCATATATTAATAGAAGAAAGTCTGGGTGACTGGTCTTTTTTCTATTGGTATATGCTCGATTTACAACGGGTAATCTGGTTGGGCTGACTAATCAGCATGCATGTTTTTGAATGTTAATAACCTGTCATTGTATAATAATAAATAATTAATGAAAATAAATCATAGAAAATCATAGACCAATGAAAAGGTAGACCTTCTGGGACTTCCTGTAGCCATTCAGCATGGAGAACTCCTTTAGTCTCTTGGCAAGAATTACAAAGGAAGGGTGTCTGACAGTAAAAACAGCAAATGTTAAATATCTTTAAACACTCTCTGAGAATCTCCAACAAATCCAAGGTTGAGGAATGCATGGAACTAACACAGAGATTTATGAGACCAAAATCTCTTTCAAATAAGGTGTCCCAAATTTGTTGCATCTAAATACATCAACACTAGCCCTTTAAAAATAGTGCAAAATCAAACAGATGACCAGTGTAGCCCCCAATGAACAAGTATGGCAACCAAATATATAACCAGTGCAATCTCCAAAGAACCAGAGTGAAAACCAAACAGGTAACCAGTGCAGCCTCCAAGGAACCAGACTGACTGCTAAACAGGAAAGCAGGGCAGCCTCTAACCAGTGCAGTCTTCAATGTAGCCTTCAAACAGCCAGAGAGTGACAGCTAAATAGGCAATGAGTGCAGCGTCCAAAGAACCAGAGTGAAAGCCAAATAGGTAACCAGTGCATATTCCTCAGAATGATATGAAGGTAACTAGAAATACCTGTAGGTAAACAGGCTAGAGAATTCTACACTAGTCAGGACTCATCAAATTATGTGTTAGGGATCCCTAGGTAAAGGGAGTTACAATAGTTGAAAAGAAAAGAAACTAGGCATGTGCAACTTCAGAAAGGCTTTTATGGGGGTGGAATGTTTAATGCAGGCTATGTTCCTTATTTGGCAACAGGGTGTCTCAGAGGTTAACACCTTTAGACCCATCTTAGTCATTAGTCTGGACATTGACATAAAGATCTTGGCTAAGAAATTAGCTTGGAGGCCGGGTAAGGTTATATCATTTCTGAAAGATCAAGGCCAGAATGGGTTTGTGCCAATAGAACTATATCACCTAATTGGTTGAGACTGGCAGACTTTCTGCAGAAATGTGGGTAGAGTGATTTGAAATTGAGAATACCATTGTTTTATATCAATTTTTTTAACTCAGTCAAATGGTTTTACTTGTTTGAGGTGCTGGGGTACAGAGGGTTTGTACCCAACTTCATACAGTGGGTAAAGTATCTTTACTGTCTTCCAGCCTTCAGAATTCACATTAATGGAGGCCTGTCTGAGACAGGTAACATACAAAGGGAGACAGATTTATTTATTTTATATTTGTTGACCAGGATTGTCCGACTGAGCTGAGTAGTCCTTTTTCAGCGGAGGCCCAGGGAGAAAAGCTCCACAATGTTACAATATATATACATATATATATATATATATATATATATATATATATATATATATATATATATATATATATATATATATATATATATATAGTTTAAATCCGAAAGACAAATATCTAGATAAAATAGGATTTACAGAGAGTAGTCAGCATAAAAACAATCAGACAAATGCAATGTTCAGTATTTCATTACAGAAGATAGTAAACCTAAAGCAAATAATCAAGTATCGCAATCTTCTTTCACTGATTATAATGTTATACAGTAGCAGTAAATATCCAGGCTAGAGAAATTTATAATATGAAAGTCCAAATGGTAGAGGATTATCAAGGGCCATAGTTTGACTGTCTAGGGTTAAGGTGGTTGTGTGCAGAGGCAGGACCACTGAGATTTCAAATGGTAGAGGTATATCAAGGGCCATAGTTTGACTGTCTAGGGTTAAGGTGGTTGTGTGCAGAGGCAGGACCACTGAGATTTCAAATGGTAGAGGTATATCAAGGCCCATAGCTGGACTGTCTAGGGTTAAGGTGGTTGTGTGCAGAGGCAGGACCACTGAGATTTCAAATGGTAGAGGTATATCAAGGGCCATAGTTGGACTGTCTAGGGTTACAGTGGTTGTGTGCAGAGGCAGGACCACTGAGATTTCAAATGGTAGAGGTATATCAAGGGCCATAGTTGGACTGCCTAGGGTTAAGGTGGTTGCGCACAGAGGCAGGACCACTGAGATTTTAGATATTCTCTTGCTGCAGCTTTAAATTGATTAATATTTCTGAGGGACCAGATTTCATGTGGGAGTGTGTTCCATGATATAGTAGTCATCTGGTGGAGTTTTAATATGAGATGAGAGGAGACAGGCTGGGACAGTACGATTTCTGGTAAAGGATGGAGTGCACTATGTGGAGTTGGGAGAGAAGTAGCTGGTGAGGAAACTCAAGCTAATTTAGGTGTTGTAGGGAAAGACAATCGTGAGATTTATAGGGATGATGTCTAGCAAATCTAGCTACCTTGCTGTAAGTTTTCTCTAATTTGGCAAGTAATGTAGAGTTTAGATTTGTAAGAATTTGACAGCTATAGAATAGACTAGGTAGGAGGTAGGCATGAGAGAGTAATTTTTGCTTTGTTAGTGAGGAACCTTTTGTTTCAATAAAGAAGCCCAAGTTTTTGATATGTTTTTTATACATTTATTTATTTGCAAGACAAATTTAAGCTGATCATCAATTATGACTCCTAAAAGTTTTGTGTTATTTTCAACAGTGATGGAGGTGTTGTCTCGGGGTAGTACAGAAAATTTGGTTTTGAAGTGGATGAGGTTTTTAGGAAGAAAGAGAAGGAGTTTCATTTTTTGGGGGTTAAGAATAAGCTGATTTTGAGAAAGCCAGGTTTCAACTGAGTTAAAGGATTCTTGGGTAGCAGAGATAAGATCAGAGAGAGTATCAGAGAAGGTGATGACTGTAGAGTCATCTGCATATTGTATGAGGGAAGACTGGGAGCAGGAGGTATGGAGCAGATTAGTCAAGATGTTAAAGAGTAGTGGGCCAAGGATGGATCCTTGTGGGACATCCATTTTTACAGGGAGAGGAGGAGAGAGAGCTGAGAGCCATCTCACTGATTGCTTAGAGTTGGTGAGATAGCTGGAAAACCAATCAACGGTAGCAGTGAAAAGCTGAGGTTAGACAGTTTGGTTAGATGGAGAGAGTGGGAGACAGTATCAAAGACTTTAGAGAGGTCAAGGAAAAGACAAGAGACAAGTTTATTGTTGTCTCTTGCCAGAGAGAGATAGTATGGATGAAGGATAATAGGGCAGTTGTAGTGCTATGCTGTGGGCGAAAACATGCTGGGTGGGAGTAAGCATGTTTTCCTGAAGTAGGTGTTGCATGACTTGCTTGTGAATGCATTTTTCTAATATTTTTGAGAGATGTGAGAGTATGGTGATAGGTCAGAAGTTGGAAATTTCGGTATAGTTACCTCCCTTATGTATGGGTAAAGTGTAGAATTCTTTCCAGATAGAGGGGAGTTTAGATTCAAAGATGGAGCGGTTTATTAGGATGGATACAAGGATAGCAATGGCATTAGCAGCTATCTGTAAAAAGTAGAGTGGAAGATTGTCAACAGAAGAGGAACAAGGCTTGAGTTTTGAGAGTAGAGACTTAATATAGTTGGTTGGAACAAGTTCAAGAGAGAGAGAGATAGTAGAATTTGGAGTTGGGGGTGATGTAGTATGGTCTTTTGAGCTAGTGGAGGAGAGGAAAGGGTTTGCCATATTTGATATGGATTAGATGAAGTAGGTGTTAAAAATGGTGGCAGTTTCTACAGGTGTGTTATTTGGGTAAGGGTTGGTGGGGGAGGGATGACCTGGGTGCAGAATTTGATTTAGCGAGTTCCAGAATTTTTTAGGGTAAGACTTTTGAGAAATTGAGGGGGTTGAGGTAGTAGTCCTTCTTGTCTTTGAGAATGTGCTTTTTAGCCTAGTTTCTAAGTTCTTTATATTTTATCAAGTGGGCAGGAAGTTTAGTTTTTAGCCAGTCAAGGGTGTCTTCTGCCACCAAGTCTTTTTATAGTGGTGAAGGAGTTAATAGCATATCAAGTCACTTTGTTCAGGGTAGTAGGGAGAAGGGGTACTGAAAGTGTTACTTAAGTGTTTGCCAAAAAATGTATTTTTAAGTGGGACTACAAATGCAATATTAGGAGAGATATTAATGATATTTGGGCAATCTGATGTGGTATCAGGAGTGCAGCATAACAAGGACAAATTGGTGATGGTAAGACTGGGAAATAGAAGAGGGAAAGCTTTAGCTATATGAGTTAGAGAGAGAGAATCAGTTCTCCCATTATTTATGACTGCAGGAAATTCTGTGAAGATATCTGTCATGAACTTAAAACTATTGGAAAAGAAAGCATATAATGTATAAGACAAGGGCACTACAAACTATAGCACAAAGAATTAAGGTGGTAAATTGTATGATCACACCACATTTAAGCATAAGCAACTCCTGAAAACTGCACGTCATGCTCAGCATTCGACAGGTAATCAATAACTACGTGATGGGGAGAAAGTCTGTAGAATTTTGATAGGAAACTTAGATTTTCTTGCACTTTGTATGCTGGGAATACCAGGCATGGTAAGATACACAGTGGCATTCCATTTGGCCGAGTTATTGGTTCATAGTTTCACAGGCGTATACACATTTATACAGGGGTGATTGTTGGTTATGACATAATTTACTATCTGCCTCTGTCCATTACAGACATGGGTGCCAGATCAGGGATACATTTTCAATTTCCCATCCAGTAGTCTAAGTTACGCTTAAATAGGATAAGGACGGACTTTGTTTCAGGATACATATCTGCCTCTCCAACATGTCTTATTTACATTGCAAACAAAATTTAGGCCTTTAGTTGTAGTAGTTCTGATGGTGGTTGTTTTGCAGATGTATAAAACAGTCATCAGAGCAGGGTCCAGGGATGCCTTGTAGGCCAGGTACAGATCACCTCTAAGTAGTTATTTCAACAAACAGGATTGTTGGAAGTAAAAGAAAGGGGCAGGGGAATGAAAGTTTTGACAGGATTCCAGAAAGATGGTAATTAATATAGAAGAAAGCTTTAAGATACTGTAGATTGTCAGTGAGGCACAGGGCCCACTGATGTGATATGGAATCATCCAATGATAGCAGAGAAGGTCCTAGAAAAGAAAAGAGGATAGATGAATGGAACAGGAAAGGACTAAAGAATATGGGGCCAAATGGAGGTAAAGGAAAGGGAGAGAAGATCAAAAAACTTCAGGGAGGTATAGAAGGAACAAGGGATTAGGAAACAGGAATTGTTTCTCTACAAATAAATTAATGTAGTTAAGGGCTATGTAGAAAACAAAAGGAAAGGAATGGATGAACCACCATGGAATAAATGGATAGAGTTAATGAAAGGTAGGGCTAGTATAATATATAGGTTATTGAAATGTAGATAGAGGGAAGTAAAAAGTATACAGTTCATAGACCAAGAGTGGAAAGTCTAAGAGAAGACTAGGGAAATAGTCCAAGTTTAAAGACCACCAACAGTGAAAATAGCAAATGATTGGTGCCTAACCCTACTAAAACTACATAAAGATGACAGGAAGGTCAGCAACAATTGTACATGTGCTCAACTAGAGGGTGACATACTACATATGTTCTGGTACTGTAAAATGATAAGAACATGCTGTCAGTATCTGGAGTGTTGAAGGACATTATTAGTATTAGTTTCCCCTGAATTGGAAGTACTGCATTCTTGGAATTGTTGAGAAGGAGAAAGTAACTAAGGAAACAAAAATGGTGGGATAACGACTAGCTAGTATAATGAAAATACTGATTACAAAGGTGTAGACAACTTCTTGTGAAGTGTCAGATACAGCAATTAGAGGTGCCTTTTTAAGATTTTTGAGCAGAATAGTGTTGTCATTTAAAATTGTAAATGTTATCAAAGGGATCCCCAACAGGGTGCCCAGAGGATTTTTTGCAGGGGGGTGCAAACCCAGACCCCCCATGCAGCACCCCACACACACACAGCCCCCCCTGCAGCTATTCCAGTGTCCCATTACTTCACTATTTCTCCCCAGTTGCCATAAACACTTCAAAACGCTCATCGTGCACACTGGTTTATGCTTTACTTCTACAATGATTACAGATATTTGGATTTAATTTACAACTTTTATTTCAAATTTTATAGCACAAACACTGATATACATTTGCTAAACCTAAACAAAGCAATAGTCTTACAATAAAAACAGACTTAGCATTAAAACTTCTCTACCTTTGAAACTCACATTCATTGAAACAGCATTGAAACCCACATTCAAAGAAAATGCATCTGGCCAGTGGCAGGTTAAGTTTACCTTTGGGCTGTTTTCAAATCATAGGCCCCTTGCACACATTTTTAGGACCATGCAAAAGTTCTTTGCTTCACCTTCCTGATTGCATTAATTATAATATATAATTGAATTATATCCCTTGTATAATATAGCACCACTTGTTAGAGTGTGTTTTAAATTGATAGTTTTGAACATTTTTCCAGTAAGTAATGAAACAAAACATA
The DNA here is from genome assembly GCF_019279795.1 of Protopterus annectens. Classification (NCBI taxonomy): domain Eukaryota; kingdom Metazoa; phylum Chordata; order Ceratodontiformes; family Protopteridae; genus Protopterus; species Protopterus annectens. The sequence continues at coordinate 232,819,412 of NC_056741.1, read as the reverse complement.
TGAACCAATAATGACAAACTGTCCAATTCAGAACATTTCAACCGTAAAAGTCTACTCAAACTTCTGTCATTACAATCTACCAATATCAGTCAATATGCACAATCTCTGCAGAAGTAAAAGTCATTTGAATAATTCCACATTATAGAAATCTGAAACTAATGAAGAGATTGTTGCTAGAAAACAACTTTATATTTCAGTGTTTCATCTACAAATTCAGTGCTCTGCTGCCCTTAAAGAATAAATTGCCTATGTTACATTAAAAAATGATAAGCTGGTATTTTGCAATAGGGAATGGGTGGCAAGCTAAAAAACATGTTCACGGTTACTAGACATCTCATCCAAAGGAGGACATACTCAGGACTGCAGCACCCCACCCCCTTAAAATACAAATCTACATTTTGTGGGAGCAGAACCTACACCCCTCTACATCAATATGCAAGTATTCTACCTGCTGTGCTACTAACACTGCTTTAAAATTCTACACCACAGTAGTGATACCGTTTACTAAACAAAACAGTTGCACATTTTAAGCAGACTTAGCATAAGCAGCTGTAAACTTCTCTTTCCTTGAAGCTCACAATTCCTTGAAAATGCTCTTGAAAATAAATTCCACCTGCTAACTCTAAATAGGACATTTCACTCTCTCTCACACACACACACCTCAACCTCTTAGTGCAAGAAATCTGGACAAAGCCTAAAATAAATAGGGACGGATTATAACTATTGCTCTCATGAACTTAAAAAAATTGCTAGAATAACAGGATTTGTGGTAGTATGCATTTTTCTAAAGGATATGACGCTAAAACTCAAATGTCTGTTATTATTTATCAACGTCAATCCTTTTTAGGAGGAATATGGAGCAAAAATCTGGACATTCTACAAAAACTTGGACAGCTGAGAGGTATGCTACCTCCTTCTTATATATATACATCTGCAGGTAGAGAGAAGTTAAGTGGTTCTACAGTTAGGCCTTCTACACTGTCTATGGAGGCCTTTGCTTGTTTAGGTGTAGAAAGGGTCAGTTGAGAATTGATACACCATCAGCACTTTCATCTCACTAGTTGTAGAGTTGTTTTTTGCTGCAAAGGTTCACACCTCCTTAGCTGCACTTAAGCAAAAGCTTCTTCTTGCATTTGCTTTACAAAATGCATAAGGCTAATACAAACATATTACAGATGTCTTGATAGTAACACTTGCCTGTCCATACCCACAGCTGTTTTTCTTCTACATTTCACTTGCTTGCAGATGATAAGACTGGTAGAATCAGTAACTGTGAACATTTCTGACTCATCTCTCAAAATCAAGTGAAAACATATGAGTAGCTGGGTGAAAGAGAGACTCCATCATCCAAAATTACCTAGCATGCATTGATGAGTGGGGAGCAAACATTGACAAACACTGCAGTTTGAGATACATAGTCTGTGATGTGCTCTCTCTCTGTATGTATGTGTATATATATTTATATATATATATATATATATATATATATATATATTTATATATATATATATATATATATATATATATATATATATATATATATATATATAATTATATTATATTTTATATATATATATAATTATATTATATTTTATATATATATATATATATATATATATATATATATATAAAATTTTATATATATATATATATATATATATATATTCTCTGTATGTGTGTGTGTGTGTGTCTAGATACATCTCGGGTAGTAATGTGTGATGTCGGAAATGCCACAGGTGGATATAGATACCACGGTATGAGTCTAGCTGATTGTCTCTTCATATATCAAACACACATTTTTCTTTTACTGTTTGTAGAAATCATTTTAGACAATCTAAAATTATGAAAAACTACTGAAAACAAAAATAACATTATTTTGCAGTTGAGCAAGCACCACTGCATCCTCTACATTTCCTTCTAATCATATGTACCAACTCTGACATCACAGAACAGCGGGGTAAAGGCAAATAACCCAGACCTGCTGCCACGAGACCTCACACAGAAAGCAGCTGGCAGGTTAAAATACAAGTAAAAGTGAGCCTTCACTTTTCAGAATGTTTGCTATAAAAATAAGCCACAAAAAATGTGTTCCTAAAAGCATTCACCCTTATGGATGGTAACTATCTAGGCACATTGCAGGTACGTATATGGGCCGTCAGAAATACCACAGCTGGACATAGAAGGCATGTGATCCTAGAGACTGCATTGTATTTGTTTAACTACATCTTAGGTAGGGATATAGAGGTTGCTAGCCATTCAACAGTTGATGTATGATCAGCCTAATATATAGATACTGTCAGTGGGAGTTGGTAATGCTACAAGTAATGGATTGATTATCAGAAATGCCACAAGTAATAGATAGGTGGCTGTAGATGCCACCTGGTGTAACATGTATAGCCACAGTTTCTTCAGCTTGGAGGATGCAGTCAGAAATGCTACATGTGGAGACTGACAGTTTGAAATGTAATAGATAGGGTGATGCGTTGTCAAAACTGCTTCACATATAAGAATGGACAGTCAAAAATGCCACTGATGTCAGAGAGCAGCTTTAGGTATCACAGATGGGGTATTCGGTAGGTTAAAGGTAGGGAGATGGGCAGTCAGGTGTGAGAGGTAGGGGTCACTGGCAGGTCAGATATATGAAATGTAGAGGTATGAGCAGGTCAGCAATGTGACACACATGGGTATAGATGTATCAGAGGTGTTACAGGCAGGGGTAGGTCAGTCAGAGAAGCAGCAGGTAGGAGTATATATAGTCTAAGATGTTACATGTAGTAGTTTGTGTAGTCCGAGCTTTCATTCTCACCAGACTTCTCCGTCCTTTACTGTCATATATCCATAAAGAAAACAGAAATCCAACATAGTGAGTCAATTCTAGTGTGTAGTGACTCCAGTGCTGAACTCAATGAATTTAAACCTTATTCATTTCACACTTCATGAAGAATAGGGTAACAAAATAATAAATATGGCATGCTATAATGCAAAAAAAGGAATGTATTAACTACACACGCACATACGTGCGCACACCTATCTTTACCTATCTACTTTTCACATACATGCATACACACACCCCATACCTACCTACTTCTTACATCCATACCCTCCTACCTATTTCTCACACATACACCTCTTACTCTCTTAAACATTACACACTTACACACACCCACTTACCTCTCACTTGTACCTTCATCCACAGTCCAAACGTCTTCTGGAATTCAAATTCTGCATGGGAGCGGAAGGTGAAGAAGTAAACCATCAGTCTCACAGTTGCAGAAGTGTCTGTGCGACTGGACGTAAAGGGCGTTCTTAAAGAAGAACAGCCTTTAAAAAAAAAATAAACATATATTTTTTTTTTATTTAAAAGAAAATGGATCTCCCAGTCAGCCGGTTCCAGGGGGGTGCAAATGCACCGCCTTGCACCTGCCTGCGGGCGCCCTTGATCACCAAGTAGTGAGACAAAATAATTTCCTGAATTTGGACTATTGGAGGGGATTGAATGAACAATGCTCACAATGCCACCTATCTAGGATATATGTAGGAGTTTAAATACTCATGCAATAAGTGAACGGCTGACTGATGAAAGTACAGTTGTATAAGTAAACTTACCATAACAGCAGATGTTTGAATGATCACTGCTGCAGTAGGCTTAGCTATATGGGTATATGGGTTATGTCCTGCCAAGGGTATAATAGCTGGGTAGCTTCCAAAGCTTCAAGGCACCTTTCATGTGGCCAAACTGTCAGGTAGCCTGATTTGAGTTGACTAAAAGACAAGCTTGGGCACCAAGCCTTTCTGAGCTTTCCTGCCAATAGAGACAGGGAGGCTGAGCCCTAAAAGGACAAAGCTAGGAAGAATAAAAAAATAAATAACTACACCCTCACCCTGGCATAAACAATACACCAAAAACAAGAGGAGATGAGGGAGGGAGGGAGAGGCTACTGAAAAAGTGATAATTTCAACATCTACTGTTATGGTAACTTTACTTTCACAACTGTGCTATGTTCATCATATTGCTCACTGTTGCAGTAGCCTTAGCTCTGTGGGCAGATTACTCTAGCTTATAACATTTAGGAGGAAAGAGGAGAAGAGTCCAGGAGACCATGAAGAATGGTTGTTGCAAAGCCTGATCTAGACATAGAGAAGGAATCAAGCCAGTAGTACTGTGTAAAAGTATGGTCAGAGGACAAGTTACAGCTTCTAGATTACTTCTAGAATCCAACCCTTTGCAAAAAGCAATAGATGAAGCCAAGGCTGTGGTTGAATGGGCCTTCACCCTGCCTGGAATAGTTGTTTTGGTGAGTATAACAAAAGGAAATAGCCTTAGACAACCATTTGGAAATAGCCTGCTTTGACATAGGTTGTCCATTTTTCTTACCTTCACAAAAAATGAACAACTGATCTGATGATTTGAAAGATTTAGTTCTGTCAAGATAGTACCTGAGTTGTCTGTGGGCATCCACAGGTATGGAGTATCCTTTCTCCCTAATTTTTGGTTTAGGAAAGAAAATGGGGAGATGGATAGTTTGGCATAAAGTAAGCTCAGGTGCCACTTTAGGCATGAAAGGATTAGCTGTCAAAGAAATCCTGTCCCTGTGGAAAATGAACTAGCTCAATATAAGAGCTTGCAACTCAGATACCATTCTTGCAGAGGTTGCAGCAATCTGTTAAAACTGTTTTCTATGTTAAGAACCTCAAAAGTCAAATAGATAAAGAGTAAAAACAATTCAAAACTGCTACCAAACACTTTCTAAGAAGCACCTGGACCTGCCACTGCATACGCCTTCCCTAACTGTCAACCCTCATCATCTCAGCTGTCTACCTCTCCCCATTTTTTTTCAACTACCATAACTGTGAAACTGATTTGTAAATAGCTCAGACTACCTACTCTTATTGTCTACTCTAATATGTTTACGACTAAACTATTTTAATTAGAGGTTAAATGCTTACACACATTTTTTAGTATTCTATGTTGCTGTATAACTACATCCTTAATGAAGGTATTCTTGATAAGATTTTATAACTGTGTATATAACCTTGGTGCCTTTACATTATTAAGGGTAAACTGTGTATTAACTTTTTAATATTATACTGTACTTTGCATATGTGTTAACTGTGGACCTATACATTATTAATGGTCAACTATGACCTACCTTTTAAATATTGTATTATACTTTGCATATGTGTCAACTATGGAGCTTTTCTCCCCAGGCCTCTGCTGAAAAAGGGTGACAGCTCAGTCGGACTAACCCAGTCCACAAATGTCAAATAAATAATAATAAATAAATAAAATAAGGGTAGTGGTTCAAATGGAGCATGGGTTACCTTCAATAACTCAAAATTAAGATCCCAAGGAAGGGCCTCCAGTTTTCAGTTTTCCTTGTATGCAAAACCTCTTTTAAAAACATTTTGACATCAGAATGCATTGAAAGATCATCTGTGGGCAGATATGCTAAAATAACTGATAAAAAAACTTGATAGAGGAGTAAGAAAGGCCATAGGATGGTAACTCATTGTAAAAACAGGAACAGCTAGTCCTGATTATGTTGCTGGCACAAACTAGAAAACCTTTTCCATTTGCTAATATATGATTTTCTAGTAGCAGGCTTTCTTACCTCCATTAGTACCTGCTGCATGTCCCCTGATTTAATTCGTGAGGGTCTGCCTTTGTCCTACTCACCTTGTCTGCAACACAATTTTGCTCTGATAGAATGTAGGATACCTGTAGAGTGAGATTGTGCAGTGAAGCTATATCCCAAGCTAACATGACTAGTCTGCAGAGGGGTACAGCCTTCTTCCCCCTTGCTTATTTTTGTACCACATTATATTGTCTATAACAACTTGAACAGGTACTGGGGACCAAAGATGATTCAGAGAGTTGAGTGCCTTGATCAGGGCAAGCATCTTTTTTATATTTTTGTACTTGCATGTGTCCTTGATGTCCCACACACCTTGCACTTTTACTCCTTCTGAAACTGCTCTCCAAGGAAAGTCTAAGGTATTTGTGCTGAATGATTGCTTTGGAACAGGAAGAGAGAAAGGCAGACCTGGATTTAGGGACATCTGTTGTCTACACAAAGTGATTTCTCTTCTGACAAACCCCAGCACTGGGATCTGAAAAGACTATGGGTGTTCGTGCTGGGACTACCACTGTATCTTTCTCCTGTGGAATTTTGCCAGAGGTATCATAAGAATTGAAGAGGCTACGAGACCTAAAATCCTGAAGTATTCCTTCACAGTGACCAAAATCTGAGTGGAAAATCTTAGAAGTAGATATAGATATAGATATGTTTTCTTGTGGAAGAAAAGATCTTTGAAATGTGGCATCTAGCTGACATCTCAGAAACACACTCCTATGAGAAGGAGTCAAGAAAGACGTTAGAATGTTCTCCTGGAATCCCAGTTTGTGTAAAAGATCTCACACCCAAGAGAGAAAATTCTTTACTGTTTGAAAAAATCTCTGTAAAGATAAGCAAGCTGTCTAAATATGGAAAAATGTGGATACCCTGTAGCCTGCAATGAGCTATAACTGGAACTAGACACTTTGTGAACATTCTTGGTACAGTGAATATTCTAAAAGGTTAAGACAGAAAACGGATAATGTGATCCAGACACACAAAACCTTAAGAAAAGCCTGAAGTTTAGATGAATAAGAATGTGATGATAAGCATCTTTTTAATCTAGTGTTACCTGAAAATTTTTAAGAAAAAGAGGAGGTTGTGACAAAAGGAGTGCTACAAGCACAGCTAGCTGGAATTTTGTAAATGATTATATGTCACTGATGAATATCGAAATGATTTATACAAGATGCTTGCATTACAAATGTATTAGAACTATATGTCATGTGTAGATCGAACTGCTTGTACAGATGTGCGTTGAAAGGGTATTTGCAAATTGCTGTGTTTGAAATATAACCACAGTGTGCCCGAAGCTTTCTGTATTATCTTGGAATGAACTAATTGCTACTTTTGAAGCATGAAAGAATGCAATTGTTTTATGACTTCAAGCATCTGCCAAAGATCTGAGCAAAAGCCCTTGTCTGTATATTTTACAGGTAGATTCTAAATACTACTAACTTCTAGCAGTGGGGGTTTTGCATGAGAACTAGAAGTCAGATGACAAGAAATGATGTCATTTTGCAAGCTATCGCAGTAGTAATATTTTAGATATTAATTTGAGAAGTCTCTTAGTGAGACAGAGTATTCTGTATTCGGTCTTGGACCTGACAAGAACCATTCACCACAACATCTACCTTGCCCTAATAAAGTAAGTTTCTAAGGAATAGTATAATTCTCTTAGATTCAGTCAGGAATATAGTGAAGCTTAGTTTATATGTTTTTCTTTATTTGTGTGAACCTGTACTGCAATGTTATTTTAAATATTTCCTGTGATTTTGAACTCTGATGTCTCAGTGAATATATATTTAGTATTGTCTTGTCCTTTTATTATTTATTATTAAATATATTTAAACCTTTCATTGTGGCTGATCTGTGTAGAGATATTTAAGTTTTGAAATTATTTGCATATTTATTTGGTGACACTCTGGGGCCACTCCTAATAGCCTTGCAATTGGTCAAACTATTGTTTGTATTAATATTATTATTACACAATAAGATTGGACACCCTTTGTTAAGGGCCTTAAAGTAGCTGTCAAGGGATGACTAGGGGCTGTGAAAACTACGTTATAGTCTGGGCAGAAGGAAAATTAGCTAGGAAACCTCTGTCAGCCTTTCCCAGGTGTGTGTGTGTGAGTGTGTGTGTGTGTGTGTGTGTGTGTGTGTGTGTGTGTGTGTGTGTGTGTGTGTGTGTGTGTGTGTGTGTGTGTGTGTAAATCAAACCTCAGAGTGTGTGTGTCAGCTACTTGGGCAGGGACACAAAGCACTGGTTGGACAGAGAGGGTGCTGGAGGTCTTGGCTTGGTCACTCAGCTGAGATCTCAGCTCTATAGTTGTGCCAATAGGGAGTCTTATTGTGGATCTGGAGGAAAAGGGAGAAACTAGCCTTGGACTGACTGTGGTTTCTGTGTGCTGTTAAAGGTAAATTGCACTTGATGCAAAGAGCTGCATCTGGAAATACTTTGTGTGTACCTGTTATCCTCCCAGTGAACATCCCCAATGTTGCCAGTGGTGTGAACTGAGGTTACTTGATTACTGGTCCTGTGGACAGTCATCACAGATGTAACAGGTTGTGAAGTGATATTTTAAATTTGGGAAGTATCACAAACAGGTTTAGGAAAAAAAGATACAAAACTGGTCTCCAAGCATTTTCTTTCTTGGACACTAAAAGCATCCTTGAATAAAACCCATTCCCACCCGTTAAAGGGGAAACTGGTTATATCACTTCCTGGGACAATATGTGATGATGGACAGGTGGAAACAAGGATGTCTGGTCAGGAGGATGAGGAATTACTCCCTGAAAAGGAGGGATTTCCTTCCATTGCTATCCATAATCTAGATGAATAATCTTCAATACCCATTTGTCAGAAAGTACCTGTAGCCAAAAAGAAAAGTGGATATTGAGACATTCTTGAAGAACAAATGTGCTGCTAGTTGTGGGAGGTAAGAAAAATCTATCTTAAATAGTCATTCTGACTTATTGGACTGACCTTGGTTTTGGGAGTTTCCAGCATTCTCCTTGGAACCCCCCCCCCCCCACCCCTTGCCATTTCTGCTTAAACATCGGTTTACTTGCATTTTGTTGACACTGTTTATTTTGTTTCTTACCAAAGTTGGATGAGGAGTTAGAGAACTCTTTGGAAAATTTGGAACTGGAGGGCTAAGAATTCTTACAGATTCCCTGTGCTAGCTTACCTCTTTCATCAGACATTTTGATCACCTGTGCAGTAGAAGGGCCAAAAACTAAATCTCTATCCAAAGGAGAATTTAAAATCTCATTTTTATAATCATCTGGGTGGTTCTGAGAATGCACCCATGTAAATCTCTTCAAAACAGAACCTGTGGCCATAGCCCTGGAAGAAGTATCAACAGAGTTGTACACACTGTATACAATGAGTACTGACTTGAACAAAAGAAGAAATTAAAATGTTTAAAGCAAATTTTCCCCGCAAGATGAAACTGCAGAGAAAACTTGCCTCATACTTTCACAGTCAGGGAAGCCTTAACATATGAGCCTGACAATTCAAAAATTTGAAAAAAACAGTTGCAGAAGCATACCGTTTTTACCATACTTAGCAATAATCTTCCCATTGTCATCAAAAATACTAGGATTGCAATTAACTAAGTGCTTAGCAGCAGAAGGATTAACTAAAGCTATAGCTGCTGGGTCAGGTTTGGGAAGAGTGTATAAAAACTTGCAATACTGAGGAACTTTATACATCCTATTTGCTTTTTAATGCCAGTTGGCTAACTGTCAGGAAAATTGCAGGCAGTAGCACACACAGACATCATCCAAAGTTGAGAGAACTGAAGGAATATGTGCATAATTTGGAACTTCCATATCAGTGTTCTCCCACGAAAAACACTGGCATATTCTAGAAACAGTCTCAGAGAAAAAGATCCCTCACAGGGAGAGTCAGAAACTGAGCTCTCATGTGATTCTGAATCAGAAATCAAAGGAGAAAACCCCATATCTGTCCCTTCATCCTCCTGCACAGATTCATTTTTTTACCAGAAGCTACTTTACAAGAAAGATCAACAGGCTGAATTAAACCCTGAGTCAAACCAGTTAACCACTCCTGTCTAAGGAAATTTGAGGAGGAGTAGATACATGTTCAGTTTTCTATTTCTTTTTGACAGGAAAAGTGGAACCAGCAGTGTTATTAATGGCAGTAGCAGCTTCCCCCGGGATGGGCACAACTTTCTGACAAAACAGGGATGCCTTCCCTGTTCCCTCTCCCAGGACCAACAAGACTGACCCTCCCTTGCCCACTAAGGAGACCCTCACATTTGCAGAGGATGTGACTAACCCTAGTCCATAGTGATTGTAAGAACTAATCCAGTGGGATCGGGGGTAAAGGATGAATGGTCTGAGGTACAACAAATGGCCACAGCACAGTCACCTACCTGTGGCTGAGGCAAAATGCTAGCCTGCTGTGATGGCAAAGGATGTTTGGCTAACTTTCTTTTTTTTTTGTGACTGGAAGTAAGACCAACTGTGGGGCCAACAAACTGTTCCACAGTCAAGCCAGAAAAGTACCTCTTTCCTCTGAAAACAAGCAGCAAATGCTGGTAAAAAGTGAGTGGCCAAGCCAAAACCTCCAGCACACTCTCTGTCCAACCAGTGGTTTGTGTCCCTGCCCAAGTAGTTGGCACACACACACACACACACACACACACACACACACACACACACACACACACACACACACACACACACACACACACACACACACTTTGAGATTTGATTTATACACAAACACACACCTAGGAAAGGCTGGCACAGGTTTACTAGCTATGCCCCCTTCTGTCCAGACTATAAGGTAGAACCAGC